>NC_143200.1:7500000-7800000 GCF_051530095.1 Phoenix dactylifera
TCCACGGTAGCATCGGAATCCGCTTTTAGTGTAGGTCGGCGTGTTCTTGACGAAAAGAGAAGTAGGATGACGGGCGAAACGGTGGAGATGCTTCTCTGCTTTAAAGATTGGTTGGATGCTGAGGCAAGACTTCAAGATAAAGGTGGACATAATACAACATCCTCTGATGATGATGATACAAACACTACTGAAGACTGAAGAGTGAATACTGATTCACTGAATCACTGATGATTAGTAAAATTTCTTAATTTTTTATAATTGTATATTTTTATTGTATTCTGGAGGTCAGACCAAGGTCCAAACCTCGGCCCTTTCTTATTGTATTCTGGAGGTCAGACCAAGGTCCAAACCTCCCTTCATGTACCATTTTGATTTAAATTAATAAACTGGTAGGGGTCTATGCCAAACCCCCCACCATTAAGGTGGCTTTATATTCATAAATCCTTAGTTTTCAATATTTATTAATTTATTAAAAAAATTTATGAAGCATTAATTTTTATCGGGCCGGGCCGGGCCCAGGCCCGGACCGTGCCAGGCCCGCGGGCCAGCCCGGCCCAGGCCCTTATGGGCCGTGCCGGGCTGGCCCGCGGGACGTGCCGTGCTTGGCCCGCGGGCCTAGAGCGGGCCGTGCCGGCCCAGGCCCGAAGCGGGCCGTGCCGGGCTCGGCCCGCGGGCCAGTAACCTGTGACCCAGCACGGCCCCCTTAAATGGGCCGTGCCAGGCACGGCCCGGCGCTGTAGCTATCGGGCCGTGCCAGGCACGGCCCGCTTCGTGCCGGGCCGTGGGCGGCCCGGCCCAGTGCCCAACTCTAATGATGATTGGACTTACAGTGTAACTTCTTTAGACAAGAAAAATCAGCTATTTATATATCTATTTCCATGAAATTTTTTTATGTCTCCATGATGGTGTGTAAAAAATTACTTATATATTTTATATTAGTTCTTAGTTGCTTTCTTCATCTCTTTCAATATTTCATTTATCAAACCTAATAAGATGACATATAATCGAAAGGGATGTAAAATAAATTTATCTTAGTATTAATCTTAGTCAAGAATTGAAAGAAATTCATAAATAGATTTTCTTTGAGAACTAATATAGGACCTATAAGAAACTTTTATTAGCCATCATGGAGTTGCAGAGAAAAATTTCATGAAAATAGACATGTCAATAGTTGATCTATTCTGGTTGTTCTTCCCTAAAAAGGTCACCTTATAAGTTTGATGAATGAAATAAAGCTAGGCAAAATTTTCCATAAAAAATATCCTGCATTATTGCTCTAATTATCATACTAAAACTCAGATGGTGGACTGACTTGACCAAGAAATTAGTTCACTATTGCAGCTATGAGGTCAATACTAAGGCTAGGTTATTCTAGAATATATTTAAATAGAAAATAAAAGAAAATAAATATAATTAAAAAATATGCATGAGTATTGATAATTTTTAAATTCTTCATACTATTAAATCATATGGATCAACATTCTACACCATTTTCGGTTGTAACATAAATAAAATAATAATCATAAATCATCTACCTTTTTTAAAAAAAGTATAAAATTTTATGTATTATATAAAATATATAATTTATTGATATTTTTAATTATTCTAAAAATTAAAATTTCAAAAATATCAAATGATAAAAGGAAGTATATTTACTTTTCTTTCATTTTCAACCAAAGGAAAAAAATGATGATTTTTATTATTATATTTATTTAATTCAATATATTTATGTGTCTCAATTATGATCTTGGTGGTTGAGTCCTTTTGAGTTGTACTTATGGTTAGGGATTTAAACCCATTTTAAAACAAAATTTCTGCCGATATTTTTATTTTTTTCATCCAAGAAATATTTGGGCCCACTCGACATGTATCGTGTCCGGTCCTCCCCTTTGGTCTCGTCTCACTTGTTCTCTAATATATGAAATCCAACTTTCTAAATTTAAAAATAAAAGGCTGTATGATTTAGGCCCTGTTTGGGGAGCTGTTGGCAGTAGAGCTGTTGGAAGTAGAGCTGTCTGAAGTAGAGCTGTTATAAAAAGCTGTTTGCTGTTTGGTAACTACATTCGTAAAGTGCTGTGGTACTTTGTTTTGTGTTTGGTAAACAAACTGAGAAAGTACTTTTGTATGACAAAATTACCATAAAGGACATTGCATAGTATTATACAACAAAACGTAATAAAACATAACATATATTAATACATAAATATATAATATAATATAATATTTTTGTAATATAAAATAATATTATTATAATATAGCATAATAGTAATATAATTATTAGAGTAAATTAATATTTGGTAATATAATATAATATTAAATTATTTAACATAACATATTAATGTGTTATGATATAATGTAATATATATTATATTTATAGTATAATACAATAATAAAGGTATAAAATATTATAATTATTAGTATAAATTAATTTCTCATAATATAACATAATATTAAATTATTTAAAATAACATAATAATGTATTATAATGTAATGTAATATAATATAATATTTATAGTATAATACAATAATAAAGGTATAAAATATTATAATTATTAGTGTAAATAATTAATAATATTGAAATATATTTATTTATTATCTTATTTATTCATTCATTCATTCATTTATATAAATATTTATTTATTTATTTATTCATTTTTTATTTTTAAATTTATCTTTTCTTCTCTTTTTTTCCTTTCCCTTTCTTCTTTTTTTTTCTTTTTCCTTTTCTTTTCTTTTTTTCTTCTCTTCTTCTCCTTCCTTCCTCTCCCCCGTTCTCCTTTCTTCTCCTCCCGCGTAGCTTGCGGCGCTGGAAGAGGGCTAGGCTGCTGCGGCCGCGGGAGGGGGCCGGGCCGGGGCCGCCGGCGGCCGTGGGACGGGGCTGGGCCGTGGCCGGCAGTGTCCGCGGCAGTCTCGGCGGCCGCGGCTGGCCACCTGGGAAATGCTCTCCTCCCGCGAGGCCGACAGCGCCGGGCCGTGGCCGACGCGGGAGGGGGGCGGGTTGTGACCGCCGGCGGCCGCAGGAAGGGGGAGGGCGCCCCCTTCTTCTTCCTGTTCTTCGGCCCCTCCCCATCGTGGGAAGGAGGAGGGCGCCGGGTCTTTCCGTGACAGGGGCATCATCGCCGGCGGCGGCCGCGGGAAGGGGAAGACCACTCGTCTTCCTCTTCTTCGGCACCTCCCCACCATGGGGGCGGGGGAGAGGGAGGGGGTGCGACGGCGGGGCAGTGGAAGAGGGTACGGCGGCGAGGGAGAGGGAGTGGGGTTGGTTGGGAGAGGAAGAGACGGTGAGAGAGAGGTTTTTGGGAGGATTTTTTTTTTTTAAATGGGAGTATTTTGGTCAAAAATACAGCTTTGCGAAAAAGCTGAAAACAGCGTTTTCGCAAAGCTCCAAATTGGAGCTTCCCTCCAAAAGCTGTTTTCAGCTTCCCGCAAAAGCTGAAACAGCTTTTTGGAAAATTTACCAAACACCATTTTTTAGCTAAAAGTACTTTTGGAGGGCCAGAAAGTACTTTTTGGCCCTCCAAAAGCTCTCCCAAACAAGGCCTTAGTGGGCAAGTAAGATCTTATATATATGAGTTAGTAAGCTTCATTCATCTCTAAACTACCTCACCCTAACCCATACCACCTGAACTTTAGAATACGACCAACCCAGCCCTAAAAGAACGCACTCAATTCCATAGTTTATAAGATGAACATTACTCTGGTCGAGTCAAGCTTGGTTTGGTTGTGACGAGTAATGTCATGATCAACTTTGTTGGCTTGAATTAGGCTGTGTCATCTTGCTTTACATAAGGGTTGAGTCCAACTTGCCAAATGAATTTGGGCTAATGGATTTAGAGGAAACCAAGTTCAAATTGCGAGTCATTTTGGTTGAGTCAGTTTGTCCATGTGTTCAACCCAAGCCTAGCTAATATTTCGTGATTGGTTAGTGATAGAAACCAGAATTGAAATCAGAATCAGAATTGATTGGAATGAGAATTGAAATATCTCCCAACATATTTGGTTCATAACTGGAATCAGAATCGAATTTGAATACTAAAGGAGAGTAGGGATTGGATTTTGGAAAATAGAGGCATTTCCATTTCTCCTATAACTAAAAGAGAAATAGGATTCTCCTAAACCAAATTGTTAGAATGAAAGTCACTTATTCATGTTCCCATTTCAAAGTCTAACAACCTCCAACCGAACGTACCCTAAATATGGTTGATGTTTACTTGACTTGCAATTGAGCTGAATCTAAACCATGACAGGCATGACTTGCAGTTTACTTGATTCCAACTCATTTACTACTAGGATTAGGTCCATGGGATTTTTCAAATCAACGGGTCATTTGGGCTTCGCCAAGTCAAGGATGACCCAAACCCAACCAATGCACTTTAATCTTGGTCGAGTTGAAGCTAGGTTTGGTTTAGTGCCTTAATGAAAAAGAAAATTACAATATTTTCAAAGCAAGACTAATAATAATGTGGCTAACCAGATGGAAAATTAGAAAACAAGTGTATCGATGCATCTTACTACCAATAATGTTATTAACATAGTTCAGCTTTCAACTTATAAATAAATAACCTCAATACTCCGCTTGGGAACCCTAAACATAGCAAAATGATCGAGATATTATGCGTTTCAAAATCATGGGGTTTTTTAGGTCATCTAACTTTTGACTTGTTTTAGACCAGGTTCATACTTGGGATCAGGCCTACGTTGGCTTCAGCTTGAGTGTTCAAATGGATAATTACTGGGCTCAAAACCCAACCCAATGAGTAAAACACTGGGTAAGACCGGGCCAAAAAATGTAGAACGGATTTAGATACCATTTATAGGCCTAATACTTAAACAATTACAGACCACGACCCCATCCCGCCAACTAACTTGCAAGCCCAACCTGTCCTGAAAAACAGATCAGTAGGAACCACATTTGAGTTAACATTGTTGTAGTAATCAACTCAAAGAACTCAAATAAAACTTAAATAATTTAATATCACTGAAACAACTGATTCCAATGCGTACCTCTTTGATGTCGTTTTCTTTAGATCCAAAATAAAATAGATAATACCTGTAGATCGGTCCGAGGCGTGTAGTCACTGTCTTTGAAAGAGATTCGCCTCCTTATATGCACCGGATTCTGGCGATCCCTTCCCAAGATACAACGGACCGTTGATTTTGTAGACGTGCACAGTACTACAAAATCTCTTGAACTCCGCAGGGATTTTTCTGTATGCTCGTACAAAACTGATTCAAAGCCAAAAGATAAAGAGTGATCGGCGAAGAGGAGGCCAACCACAAGATAACCCCTCTTGTCTTCTCCCCTCACCACTTGAAAGCCAAAAAAAAAAAAAATCAGAAAAAGCAAGGAAAACCGTAGAAGGAAAAAAGCCCTCTAACGGATGTGAAGAGAAGGAATTAATGAGTGTGAGAGAGCTCTCCTCTCTCTCCCATCTGGATCAACGTTAGAGCCCAACGTTTGTATTGCATTTAGGATGGCTTTAAATGAGTTTAAATGGGGAGAAACGGTTCACAACCGTTTCAAATTTCAAATTCAAAACCTCTTACATTCCCCACCATTTTGAAATTTCGGAAAAAAAAAAATTTGAGATAATTTTGAAAATGTCAAAATTTTGAAAAATTCAAAGTACGAGCATTCAGTACACTTAGCTTTCGATGAAAGGTGTCTTTCGGACTTGAACCTTCATCTAGTTGGTATTTTGCCATCCACACCGGTCCGAAGTGAACAAAGTCTTGAACTTGGACTTTATATATAGATTTTAAAATACTGAACAACTAAGAGTTGACCCTGCATGTGAGTTCCATCGGGGTAGCGCATTACGGCCGTGCGCAGGTATCTTGTTTTGAGAGTGTCTCTTAGAGAACAAGCCTTAATTCTCTATTTGACTGCGGCCCCACAGTCACACTCACATCGGTGATATCTCCAAGGGTATACTGCAACTCCATACCTTGCTATAATAGCCTTGATATCATTAAGGCATTACGCCATCCTCCTGTCTAGTGCAGTTGAGCACCTGCTCCATAGAGATGGGTAGTGAACTGAGTTCACTTTAAATCTGGTGCTCCTACCAACCACTCAGTCAGCTTGTTTGTCCCATTGAACCTACATCTTTGGATCTCCAGTCAGATAGGTTGGGTTGCCGCTGACGGTGACTCAAAAATAGGCTTTAAACCCATCCCCCTCGAAGCATATTGAACTTGTCCTCTCGACAAGCCCTTGGTCAGATGATCTGCCAAGTTCTCCACTGATTTAATATAACTTAAAGTTATAACTCCAGTAGAGGTGAGCTTCCTTAAAATTTTATATCGAAGCTCAATATGCCTAGACGACTTCGAGTTGTGATTTTTTACTTTTCACTTTTGCTATAGTCGCCTGATTATCACAGTTAATTAGAATAGCAGGAATAGGCTTATCCATCATGGGGATATCTGATAACAGACCCCTAAGCCAATCTGCTTCTCCACCAGCTAACTCTAAGGCAACCATCTCAGCCTCCATGGTGGATCTAGTAATCAAGGTCTGCTTGGAAGATTTCCAAGCGACTGCACCACCACCTAGTGTAAAGACAAATCCACTAGTGGCCTTTGTGTCTTCGGAATCAGAAATCCAGTTAGCATCACTATACCCTTCTAGTACAGTAGGAAAACCAGAATAGTATATCCCGTAGTTAATGGTACCCTTCAAATATTTAAGAAGCCTTTCTATTGCATTCCAATGTGTTTTATCGAGATTACTAGTGTATCTACTTAGTCTTCCTACAGCATAGGAGATATCTGGTCTTGTACAGTTAGATAAATACATAAGACTTCCAATTAATTGAGAATACCTTAATTGGGAAACACTATCCCCACTATTTTTCTTTAATTTTATGCTAGGATCATATGGGGTGCTAACTGGCTTGTAATTTTCGTACCCAAATTTTTTTTAACACTTTTTCAACATAGTGAGATTGACTTAGAACAATCTCATTTTGTGTCCTTCTAATTTTGATTCCTAAGATTACTTTAGCTAACCCTAGATCTTTCATGTCAAAATTATCACTTAAGTATTTCTTTACTTCAAAAATTGTGACATGTTCACTACCAAAAATTAAAATGTCATCTACGTATAAACATAGGATAATAATAGACCTATCAAATATTTTCCAATATACACATTTATCGAAGTCACAAATATTAAAGCCATATGATAAAATGACTTGGTCAAACTTTTCATGCCACTGTCTAGGAGCTTGTTTTAATCCATATAAGGATTTGACTAGCTTACACACTTTATTCTCTTGACCAGAAACTACAAAACCTTCTGGCTGCTCCATATAAATTTCTTCATCTAACTCGCCATTAAGAAAGGCAATTTTTACATCCATCTGATGGATTTCAAGTTTATATGATGCTGCCAATGCTATAAGCACTCGAATTGTAGTTATCCTAGTGACTGGAGAATAAGTGTCAAAATAGTCCATTCCTTCTCTTTGACTAAAATCTTTAGCAACTAATCTAGCTTTGTATTTTTCAATGGATCCATCAGGATTTTGTTTCCTTTTAAAGACCCATTTGCATCCTAGTGGTCTAGACCCTGGAGGTAAGTCGGTTAACACCCATGTATTGTGTGAAAGGATTGATTCCATCTCACTTTTAATGGCTTCCTCCCATAGAGGTGCATCACTAGATTTCATTGCTTCAGCATAAGTCAAAGGTTCATCTTCAACAAGGAATGTGTAGAAGTCATCTCCTAGGTTTTTCTCTATTCTAGGTCTCTTGCTCCTTCTAAGTTCAACTTGGGGTTCTATTTCAGTGTTATCATTTTGTGATTTAGAGGATTCTCCTATTTCTAACTTTCTCTTTTCTTTCATAGGAAACACATTCTCAAAAAATACTGCATCATTCGATTCTTTAATAGTGTTCGGTGTAATGTCAGGTACATCTGATCGTACTACTAAGAATCGGTATGCGTTACTATTTTCCGCGTATCCTATGAAAGCTGCATCGAAAGTCTTAGGAGACAGTTTAGTCATCTTGCTAGAGTTAATTTTAACTTTTGCAAGGCAACCCCAAACTTTAAAATATTTTAGACTAGGTTTTCTACCCCACCATAACTCATATGGTGTTTTCTGGTTATCTTTAAATGGTATACGATTAAGTATTTTACATGCTGAAATTAGAGCTTCACCCCACAAATTGTTGGAAAGACCAGAACTAGTAAGCATTGAGTTAATCATGTCAAGAAAAGTTCTATTTTTTCTTTCAGCAACTCCATTTGACTGAGGAGAATAAGGGGCAGTAGTCTCATGTATAATCCCATGTTCCTCACAGAATTTTCCAAATTCTATTGAACTATATTCTCCTCCTCTATCTGACCTGAGTCTTTTTATTGTTTTCTGGGTTTGATTTTCAACCTCTGATTTATAAATTTTAAATTTTTCTAAGGCTTCATCCTTAGTTTTTATTAAATATACATAGCAGTATTTTGACATGTCATCTATAAAGGTAATAAAGTATCTTTTTCCTCCTCTCGTCAAAATACCGCTCATTTCGCAAATGTCACTATGTATTAAATCCAGTAGGTTAGAACTTCTACTTGTTGATTTAAATGGTTTCCTAGGTTGTTTAGCTTGAACACAAATTTCACATTTTTTGTTCTTCTCTAAATTATATTTAGGAATTAAATCTAAATTCATCATTCTTTTGAGAGTATTGTTATTCACGTGTCCAAGTCTACTATGCCACATCTCTAAAGAGTCAATATGCATAACAAGTGAAGAAGAAACATTTTTATTCATATTGTTGCATGGTAATATACTCAATTTAAATAACCCATCAGCAACATAACCCCTCCCTACAAATGTCCCACCTTTGGTAATTACAACCTTATTTGATTCAAACACTAATTTAAATCCTAATTGACTCAAAAGAAAACCACTAACAAGATTCTTGCGAACATCTGGCACATGTTGCACGTTGTGGAGAGTAATAATTTTTCCAGATGTGAATTTCAATTTTACTTCTCCTTCTCCAATCACTTGTGCAACACTGGAGTTGCCCATGGTCACAGTTCTCCCTTTAACCTCCTGTCCTCGGTTCCAGCAGAGCCAGAACTGGTTATCATGTTTGCCTGAGGAGTCACTTTGTCACCTTGCCCCTTGACCTTGTCCTTTCTATGTCTACACTGTTTGGCAAAGTGTCCTGGTTTTCCACAGACATAACACGTTCTCTTGCTCTGTTCCTTTTGAATCTTTGGTTTTGGCTTCTCAAAGTGTTTCTTGGGTTTATTTCTCCAGAAGTTAGTTTTCTTCGTTTCTACTAAGTTTGCTTTTGCATTAACTTCTGAGTCAATACCCAAGTCCTGTTTATGGTTATTCCTGTGTTTTTCTTCTATTTGAAGGGACACTAGTACTTGATCCAAAAAGAGGGTGTGTCTCTTATGCTTCAAAGAGACTTTAAAATTTGTCCAGGAAGATGGAAGCTTTTCTATAAGGGCTGCCGCCTGAATTCTCTCATCTATAGAAATTCCCATTGCGATGATCTTCGCCACTATATTCTGGACTTCATGTGCTTGATCAATTACTGATTTGTGATCTACCATTTTGTAAGAAAAATATTCTCCTATGATGAACTTTTCTTCTGATTCAGTTTCTTTACCATATTTTGACTCAAGTTCATCCCACAATGTTTTAGCTGTACCCTCAGCTCTAGAGTAGATGTCGTACAAGTTATCATTTAGTGAACTAAGTATCAAACTCTTACACAAACGATCATCTTTATCAAATTTGTATTTAGCAGCTGATCTGCCGGGTTCATGATCCATTGGGTCCTTAGTTGAAGGATTGTTTGAAACCACATAAAATAAATCTAATGTGTCCAACCAAGACTCCATCTTTGTTTGCCATCTAACAAAATTCTTTCCATCGAATGACTCGGGTTTCAGGATATCGTTTAATGAGTTCTTAACTTTGTCCATCTTTGTGTTTCGGAAACAAATCTCTTTCAAAAATGTTGTAGTAATCAACTCAAAGAACTCAAATAAAACTTAAATAATTTAATATCACTGAAACAACTGATTCCAATGCGTACCTCTTTGATGTCGTTTTCTTTAGATCCAAAATAAAATAGATAATACCTGTAGATCGGTCCGAGGCGTGTAGTCACTGTCTTTGAAAGAGATTCGCCTCCTTATATGCACCGGATTCTGGCGATCCCTTCCCAAGATACAACGGACCGTTGATTTTGTAGACGTGCACAGTACTACAAAATCTCTTGAACTCCGCAGGGATTTTTCTGTATGCTCGTACAAAACTGATTCAAAGCCAAAAGATAAAGAGTGATCGGCGAAGAGGAGGCCAACCACAAGATAACCCCTCTTGTCTTCTCCCCTCACCACTTGAAAGCCAAAAAAAAAAAAAAAAATCAGAAAAAGCAAGGAAAACCGTAGAAGGAAAAAAGCCCTCTAACGGATGTGAAGAGAAGGAATTAATGAGTGTGAGAGAGCTCTCCTCTCTCTCCCATCTGGATCAACGTTGGAGCCCAACGTTTGTATTGCATTTAGGATGGCTTTAAATGAGTTTAAATGGGGAGAAACGGTTCACAACCGTTTCAAATTTCAAATTCAAAACCTCTTACAAACATGCCCCAAGTTACATCTCTAGTTGGAGGGATACTTGAAAAACTCTACTGGTCCCTTTAGATAATGCTACTGGATCCATAGAATTGGCAACAAGATTTCTCATATTAAAGGATGATAGGGCCACATTAACTAGATCTCTTCCAGTCCGTTCTCATAGGAAGAAAAAAACGACCTTCCCATCTTTTTCTTTCCTACCATGTTCAGTTACACTCCTCTTGAATCCCATCCTTGGCCTTCTTTCTCTTTGATTGGATATTTTCGGTGCTCTGAATTTTACCGGATGGCACAGTATTATCCAAACAAGCCCTAAGTGGAATTATGTTCTCATTGTGGCAGTGGAGGACATCATACATACGCTTAGTTTCTTATTTGAAGGAACGCAGGCCGGTTGACCAGTGGTTCAGGAATGAGGTGAAATATCCTTGGAGACTCGTAGGCTTAGATTGGCCTGCCAAAGCCTTATATGAAGCCTCATCATGACATCAGGGTTAGGTCAGACTTGGGACACTGTTAAATATTATGCTGACGTGTCGGGCCCCATTTCACAACCACACCTTTGCCAACCAATCAGAAACTGACAGAACATCCATAGAAGGCTGGTGCAGTCGGAGATAAGGCAGCTGAGCCTGGCCCAGAACAAATCAAATTGGTGAATTCATGTGGCCTCATGACTTTGATTTGTAGTGCAATGATCCCAGAAGTTTGTCTATAAGCAAGATTAGGAAGATAAAGAAAAGGAAAGGAAAAATCAACTAAACAAGCAATGAACAAAACTACTCTTCGATGATAATGACAGTGATGGCGACAATAATAATAGCTTAGCTTATGCGGCAGTTTGCATCTCCATTTCTAATGGGTCTGTGTCACAAGTTGGCAATCTTTTAAGTTTAACAATCTATGCGCTCTTTCCACCGTTGATTCTACCGTAATTTTGAGATTGTCAGAAGATAAGGTGTGAAAAGCCTACTATTGTTACCTATGTAGGAAGTGAAAACACTTCAAGTTATCTGGAGGTCTCTAAAATTTTTTACCAGTAAAGAAGGCTCTAAAATTTGCGGAAATAGAAGCCGAGACATGCTTGGCTAGAAGCTTGAACTGAGTAATTATCCCTAGTGCCACAGCTCAAGTATGTGAATTCGAGGCGAATTTAGCTACATAGGATCACATATATCAACAAGTTATAATGCTTCCATTCTAATGAGGAAAATCAATGCACCAATCAATGTATAGGCATGCAAATTATGGCTAGTTGTTTGCTAATGTTTCGTCGGATGGTTCTTTAAGTCCTATCTGGACTTAAAATCCATTTGATTTATATTTCGGCGTCCCTCATAATAATCACAATCGGCGCGTAGATAGATCTTTTTTCTTCTGATTCTCCTCTATATCTAAACGATAATTTTCAATTCTAGTAAGGTAAAAATAATTACATTAGATCCATTTGATTCAGCCACATGCATCACAAGCATCAAAATCTAGCAGTCTTTTAGTTAAAAAAAGATTAATAATCTAGATGTGATGACCCCATTAGCCCTGCCATCTATAATACCAAGACCAGCAACCAATTTCTACCTCCAACCAGTGAGAGCCCAAAGCTGTATATAAGTTGTGACTTCATCTCAATAGTGTGCCATGGAGGAAAGGTGTGAGGCCCAATAGTCCCACATCGGAAAGACTCGTTCCAGAGCCTGGGCATATGAGGCGGGTGTCTCCAAATCCTGTAGACGCGTTTTGGATGGAAAACAAAACCGGAGAGGGGTGAAGGACGCTTGCGTGAAGCCCCAGAACCGGACAATATCTGGCAGGGGAGCCCCGTGTTCCCCCCTCATGTGGCCCCCACGTGGGCACTAGGTGCCTCACGTGCCTCCGAGAGGCGGGGGCGTGACATTTGGTATCAGAGCCGAGGACGGCTCTTGTCCGATGGTGGGAAGGGTGTGATTTCCAATAATCCCACATCGGAAAGACTCGTTCCAGAGCCTGGGCATATGAGGCGGATGTCTCCAAATCCTGCAGACGCGTTTTGGGTGGAAAACAAAACCGGGGAGGGGTGAAGGACGCTTGCGTGAAGCCCCAGAACCGGACAATATCTGGCAGGGGAGCCCCGCGGTCCCTCCTCATGTGGCCCCCACGTGGGCACTAGGTGCCTCACGTGCCTCGCGCAGGCGGGGACGTGACATTTGGTATCAGAGCGGACCCGGCCCATAACCTATGTGGACTAGGGGACACTGCAGCACGGATCTATTGGGGTTGACCACGGACCGATCGTGGTGTTTGTGATTAGATTTGAATGGATTTGAACCCTTAGCCTGACGAGGACGTCAGGACTTGAACAGGGGGAGTATGTAAGGATCCGTGCGGGCGTGTATTTAGTCCCACATCGGTTATTCGCTGGGTAGATCTTGGGTACTTATACAGGATCAAGGAACTCAAATAATACCTTCCGGCTAGCCATTTTGGATGAGATCCTGGGTTGTTACAATGGTATCAGAGCCAGGTTTCGATCCTGGGACCTGTGGGTTATGGGCCCATAACTTATGTGGACTAGGGGACACTGCAGCACGGATCCATTAGGGTTGACCACAGACCGATCGTGGTGTTTGTGATTAGATTTGAATGGATTTGAACCCTTAGTTTGACGAGGATGTGCGGGCGTGTGTTTAGTCCCACATCGGTTATTCGCTGGGTAGATCTTGGATACTTATACAGGATCAAGGAATCCAAATAGTAACTTCCGGCTAGCCATTTCGGGTGAGATCCTGGGTTGTTACAAATGGTATCAGAGCGAACCCAGCCCATAATCTATGTGGACTAGGGGACACTGCAGCACGGATCCATTGGGGCTAACCATAAGCAGATCGTGGTGTTTGTGATTAGATTTGAATAGATTTGAACCCTTATCCTGACGAGGACATCAGGGCTTGAACGGAGGAAGTATGTGAGGACCCGTGCGAACGTGTATTTAGTCCCACATTGGTTATTCGCTGGGTAGATCTTGGATATTTATACAGGATCAAGGAACCCAAACAATACCTTCCGGCTAGCCATTTTGGATGAGATTCTGGGTTGTTACAAAAGGGGTAAGGAATCTAAGCATGGACAGAAGGAGACCAAACACTAATAATACGGAATGGGCATCTACAAACCTTGGGAACCCAAAGGCTAGAATCCAGGACTATGGTCTCTTCCACTTTTACACCCACTTCCCCTGGAAGCCGAAAGAGTACCAGCAGCGTGCTTTGGTTTTCCTATACCTGAAAGCTACCTTCAGCCTTTCTTGGCAAATATGTGAAAGAAAAAGAAAAAAAGGTCATTTCTCATATATTATATTCTTTAGTTTCTCATTCCACCAGTTGTTGAAGAGCCTAATGATCAGGTTTACAAAATATTTTTTTCCATTCAGAGAGTAGGAGGTTTCCACCATCTCTCATCCATTTATCTACCTACCTGTTTTATATGTAAATCCATGTGTACTAATTCCTGTTGATTCTCAAGAACTATTTCTTCGTGATTCCATCCATCTATACTATGCTTCTTCTTCTTCTTCTTATGCTTTTATTTTTAAATATTTTTAATAAGATCTGTTTTGTCAGAATCGGGCTCAGACCGGTTTTCTGGCAGCACGAATAGGTACGTCTCTGTACCGTTTTATGCCGAGCCTATATTGACACAATAAGAGAGAGAGAATGGAAGAGAGAAAAAGAGATAGAAAAGAGGGAGAGAGAAAGAGGGTGGGGAGGCCGACGAAGGGCCAGCAAAGGCCAGCGAGCGTGTGGAGGGCTGCAAAGGAGGGGCTTTGCCTCTGGTCTTCTATTTTTTTCGAAACAAGGCCCTTAGAGGGGGCCCTCTTCCTTCCTCTCCCGCGCGTTCTCTCTCTGTTTTCCTCTCTTTTCTTTTTCTTCTTCCTCTCCGTGCTTTCGTCAACCCTCTCCGGCCTATATTCTCCCTTTCTCTCCCTCTCCCTTCCTCCTCCTCTTACTCGCTCTCTCTCTTCCTCTCTTTCCTTCTCTTTCTTTCCCTCCATCGGATACTTTTCATTTTGGTTGCCGGAACTATCCCGGTCTGCCACGGTATGGCTTGGTATATTCTCCGAACCATACAGTTCGAGATGGTTCCACCGACCTTGATTTCTAAATTGGTGGCTTTACGTACAATGCTAGCAACTTGCGACCAACGAGTCCAAGTGATAGAGATTGTCTTTTCATTCCTCTTTTTTTTTTCCCAATTTGTTCTTTGGATCACTTGTAGAGATCGGTAGTTGTTGGCTTATTCCTAATGCTGAGACTTTGAGTCCAAGTGATAGAGATGGTGGGGCAGGTAGGGGTTTGGAAAGGAAAGATGAGGAGTTGCACATGCTTCTTATCTTGTCACCAAAGTTAGAGGGATCAAATCAGCCACATATTTTCTTTTTCTCATAAATGAACCTTCCTCGTACAATTTGCTCAAAACCTTTATTGTCCAATGCCTTGTTGGATTCACTGCATTCCTACGTACGGTCCAAATTTTTTCTGTTATCTACAATATATATATATATATATATATATATATATATATATATATATATATATATATATATGTATGTATGTATGTATGTATGTATGAATGAACTTACGCACATGCAGAGATTAATAATTAACTATGACAATTCACTTTTCACAATAGAGATGGGAATGAAAGACATAATTGGGGCTTTAGTGTGAGATCACCTTGTATCATCAAGTTAATCCCATGAAAAGGACATTGCAGACCATGTGACAAGTAAACTATTATGCTAATTAAGAGATTTCTCTCACAAAAATTCTTGCGTAGATCTAGACTTGACCTTGTAGCGAAAAAAAAAAAGAAAAAAGGATTTAGTATCAGAAACTACATCCATGTCCAACCCTAAATGTTGCTTTTATCTAGGATCTTAGATGTAGACCCATTTTCTAGACATCTTAATGCTCCTGATCTAAAGCAATATATAGTAACTGGAATAATTTAGTAACATCAAGCTATTCCATTTGGTCCAATTCTCAAAACTACTCAAATCTACTATTCTCATAGGTTTTTCTCTTCCATAAACACCATACCATAACATGATAAATGCAACACTTACGTTTTTTTAATATATATATATATATAATGTGTTTTTTTTTTTTTTTTTTTTTTTTTGCTTAAGAAAAGGAGGTAGGGGGGGAGGGGACAAGCCCACCCCGCGTAGCAACCCCAACCGGGCCCCGCCCCCGCCAGGACTATGTTCGATTCGGGCAGAATGGTTGTTTGGTATAGGCCCAGCTCACCAGACCCCAGCCATGTATTACTCATACCCTCCCCACCCGTGACCCCGGCTCGGTTACCCCTCTGGGCTCCGGCTCGAGAACCACGTGTGAGTACGTCACACCTGGCACCACCAAGGCTACCAGCCGACCAGTAGCGCTTCTAGACCCCGTGTCCAGGCTAGGGGCATCCGGTCCCCACATTTAATCGACGCCCGCGCGTTTCGAACCTGGAACCACTTGGTTAGAAGCCGAGCTCCGTTCCAACTGAGCTACCGCCTTGGCGGTATATATAATGTGTTCACATATTGGACAGGAGTTGCAGTAAAATATCAAAATAAAGGGCAATCACACCATTTTTTTTTTAATCCCTATTCAAGAATTTGAGTATACAGCCTAGGTATTTGGAGTATCAATTTTGGAGTAGCAATTTCTTTTGAGGAAATCAAGGGAACCTTGGTTGCAATTTGGAGCTTCAAGGTTGCTAAGTGCAGATTAGATAGGATAGAGGACAATGGAACTTGTGATTAAAAACCATGCATTTGGGAGCACATAAAATCCCATCATAATTATGTTCTTTGAGGTAAATAAGAATTCAATTGCCTCACGACTCTATTTTCTCCCTCAATAGCAAGGTCGTTAGCCAGTACTCCTCCATCCCTGGCCCCTTGCCGCCGATGCTGTCCTATACGTACGTCGTCGACCCCACATACACTGTATCAAAGCTTCTGACCACCACCATAGGCTCACTCATAGTAGACAAGCTGCTCGATCTTGGATTGACTGACCTCTACTTTCTACCAGGCAAAATCCCGCTCCTTGCCCTCCTCTTCTTTCTATCTCAAGCCTTCCTCAATCAAAACCGATCCGGCTTCAACGCCGACTCACCGCTCGATCCGCCCCCACCACCCCTCCAACGCGTTCACGGCCAACTAAGAAAAAGGATTCTCCACCTACCTCGCAGAGAGAGGGGGTAACGAAGCGAGAAGAGGTGGGGCGATAGCTATAGAAGCTGACAGCTGTAGGAGTGGAGCTCATGGCAGCATAGAGAGGCATCTTCTATGCGAAATGGAGGCTGAGGGTGGAACGTATCATCTTCGAGAAAGACTCAGTCATGGAGATCGACTGGATACGAGAAGTGGGGTGGAGAGGAGATGAGAGTCGTTTACTCTGCGACATTCGGTGGATGATGAGAGACTGCATTATCTTTTAGATAGTGCATGTATATCGGAAGGCAAACATGGTTGCTGACTGGATCGCCTCCTATGCAGCACAACACTCTAGAAAAATCCTCTCGACATATCAGAGGGTCCTCCTTCACAGTTATGCCATATTGTCGCTCTTAATTCTGCTGGTTGCACCTATACCAGTGTAGGATGTACCAAAAAAATTAAAAAAAAATAAAAATAAAAAGAAGGGAGAAGAGAGGGGAAATGAGGAGACGGCTTCACTTTCTCTTTTGTTGTTCCTGTCTTTTCTTAGCCGTTCACAGAAACCACGAAACTTATATCGTCTATGTTGCTTTCTAGTTGGACTGTTCCTGCTAAGTTGGTGGGCCTGGTTCAATCAATTTCTCCTTCAAAAGATAAGGCGGGCACTCTCACTTTCCTTTCTAAAAGTTGCCAGCTGGCGATTGCGTATCAAATGAACAGCTCGCTCAAAACCTAGTATACAACACCAAGGTACTGCTGCCGACGTGAACGTTTGGGCTAACACAGCACAAGGTTTGGAATAAGTATTTTTTATTAAGAAATTATGATTTATGAATAAACTAAATGAATCCTACATCCTCCGTGAAAAGCTTGATCAAATGTAATAATTATGAAATAAATTAGTAGCAAGCTTATCCATAATAATAAGCTAAAGTTTGTTCAAACGTCACTTGGAATTTGATATTTTTAATTGTATAAATTAGTTCTTTGCACTGGTACTGGAAAGCTCATCCTGCCAAGTTGCTAGTGTTGGCCCTGACTAAGCTACAACCATTGCCCAGTGGTAAGCTGTTTGTCATCGCACACAGTGTGTGGCTAACCATGCTCCTAAACTTGTTCCATGGACTACATTCATTATGCCACCTACAATATAAAGTTGTCTTCAAATTTCTCTGAAGGAATTAGCTACTTTTGATGGTAACCATATTGTAACAACTCAGAATTTGACCCAAAATGGATAGCCGGAAGGTATTATTTGGATTCTAAAATTTATCCAGTAAATAATCGATGTGGGACTAAACACACGCCCACACGGCCCTCACACATATGACAAGAATAGTATATTTTTTTACGAATTTACACCTATCAAATTTTCAGACATAATTTTGATTGAAAGTTTGCTACGGAAGTTTCCTATGATTTTTTTTAAAGTTATCTGTTCTTTTCATCTTGATCCCAACAAGCGAACACAGGGGATGTGATAAAGACTAATGCCTTATCCCAAAGAAATGAATGGGGAAAAATTTCATTCCACTGCCTTCAACCTTATGTTTGTCTCAAAATAAAGACAAAATTGGTCTGCTTCCTTACGTATGACCTGAAGACAAGGAGAAAATTAACAAACTATGTGCTGCCCAAAATTCACAAGGTTGAAGGCATTGACCCCAGAACTAGATGTACATAAATATTTGATACCAAGATAGTTTACCTTGCTACAAATGAATAGCCTATGAATGATCTAATAGTTCTACGGTAGGCTCAACTCTCACTGCAACCAACCTATATTTAATGATAATTGAAATGCAACTCACAGGTGCTTTTGGTGGACACAGATTAATCAAGGCCTGGTGGATACAGGTTAGACCTAACTCGAACCCGAAATCTGAACCTGCGTCAAGTATGTGTCCCAAAGATCAGCTTGCTTTGCCAATAGGCTAAAGGTCAATCATCGTCCGATAGTTCCACAGAACGCACAAGCAAACATCCCGGACCCCAATCCTGTGAACTGACTAAATGAGAGTGGAGAATAATTTGGGTTCTCTCTAGAAAACCAACCCTACTGGTGCTAACACAGAAAATGCCACATGAAGATTTGATCAAATATGTTTTGATTGTGATTATAGGCTTGTTACTTGGTGCATATTGACCGAATTTTGCAATTCGTGCTAAACTGCAGGCAGATTGTAGCAGACCGCAATGAATTCATGCTAATTTCTGTTAAATAGATAAATTATTTCTCGACAGAAAAGTTGGGAACTCATCTACATTATAATTATCCATCTTCCAATACTCGAAGACGCGCCACCGAAGACTCAAATCTAGAATATCTGGCTGCGTAGTAGGAGATGACCACAAAGAGCAGTTCATTGTTAAACAACACTAGAAATCCTCAAGGATTTATTATACATAAAAGACCAACTTTTCCAATCTGAGGGGAGGAATGAGTCTCCTACCAACCATGGATAAGGATGTGACATGGCATCAAATTGGCATAACTAAAATGCGAGAGAAGGTTAGTTTGCAAGCGAATAAAATGGCTTTAACCGAGAACCTATGGCTGACCTAGAAAAGGCGCCTTATGGAGAAATAATACCCTACGCCATGTCTCTGACCTGAAGAAGGCCCCTCATGGAAAAATAATACCCTACACCGCATGCATCATGTGGTTGTGCACCATACCAATTATCTTGTCTCTTTCTCCTAGACCCCATTCATCATGCGCTCGACTAGATGATTAACCTACATGAAGGAGACGGGCTGATTGGCATGGTGCATGATCATGTTGTTGCATATAGTGTAGCGTATAATTTGTATCTAATGAGAGCCATGCTGCAAACAATATTTTGAGCTCGGTTATAAATTCAAAGGAAAGAATTGTTTGTTCAACACAAAATCATACCTCAAAGCAAGGTGCTGACAGCTGACTGATGCTACTATCAGAATAAAAGAGGATGCCAATGCTTTGTTTAGGTCCATCATTACTGACATATACACGCCCTCTCTATAACTAACATGGGATCCATCTACCCCTTCAGGGCAGTCAGTACCCTGGCAGGTATAGCATTGCCTTTATTTTTGTCTCCCCCCCCCCCAACATTTATTATAACAAACAAAGTCCAGATTTATCAGAGAAAGAGCGAGCATATGTTACTTGGCTATGCTTCCACCAGTTCATGACCTGGAATTCTGGAAATGAGACAGACTAGGAAGAATGATGCAACAATTTGGTTTACCGTAAGCTGGCAGACCATATGATTGAAGGAAACCAGAAGTAATAAAAACAAGAAGTAATAAATTTCTCCATGGCAACCAACATACCCTTCCGCATCGAATTTTCTCCTGATGGGGTGGGGGCTGCTACGTAGAGATGGGCTTGTCCCTTTCTCCCCCTTTCCTTTTTTTAAGCGGGAAAAAAAAAAAACAACATATGCCCTTAAAGGTGCACAGAAAAGGAGGACAAGCAAAGGCAAAGAGTCTGACAGAAGCCAATGTACAATAGAATGTACATGGTCAGCAGCTATCCATGACCAACAAACTGAAAGAACTGAAGGGTACAGACAAAGGAAAAAACAAATATATATAAAATAAGGAAGAAATAGATGCTTTACATGACAAAAGTTACTAACAATGCAAGCCATATGACAGACAATAGTCAATAGAGGCCAGTATACAGCAGAATTTACAGCGACATAAATAGGCAGCATAGCTCTCTTCACACCTCCCTCAAAAAACCATCTCTTAAACCATATTACAAACCCACATCACCCACTCACTTTATTTTATTAAACAAATATAATTTAACTGGAATAAACAAACCAATAGAAACAACATAAAAGAAAGAAAACCCAATTCCCCCTAATGCTTTCTCTTATTATGTACCATCAAGTTCATTTGGCAAGTAGGCAGCTCCTCATATAGATTCAGTAGAGCTCTTTGCCTTGGATCTGTAAAGGAGCTTCTTCTTCTTGGAGGTGGGGTTGTCAATAGTAAGAACCACCTTGCCAGGCTCACCGACCTTGAAGGCGGCCTTCATCACAGGCTCATCGGTGGCGGCCAACTTCCTTGTCTTCTGGACAATCAGTGTGTACCCATCCTCTGCATTCGGCACAAACTCAGCTCCATAGCTCACCTCCCATCCTAGGACTCGGAGCTCCCAGACCAGAAGGCATGTCTGCGAAGATGGCATTCAAATCCAAATTCCAAACGAAGGTATTACTAAACCATCAGAAAAAAGAGAGAAACTTTTAAAATTATAAGACTACCACATTTGATTATATCGATTTGATAAAAAGCTTAAGAGGATGGATTTCATGTGGTAAGTCTTCCAGGAAGAATTAAGGTCTCAGACCTCAGAAACTGGAATTTCAACTGTCATCTTGGATGAGGGCTTGATGGTGGATTCAGTAGCAGCATCAGCTGGGGTGAAATCAGGGTCATCATCCTTGCTCAGGCCACCATATTGAACCGGGACTTGCTCAGGTGCAATGTATCTGTAGCAAAGAAAGATAGAGAAAACATAATGACAAAATGTATTACACAATTCCAAAAGGAAGATGGTGTAGTAGAAGAAAATTGAGAAGTCTTCCTTAACTTGAAGAGGGTCTCTGCTGATTTAGATGGTCCTGCAAAGACAAACTTGCTCTTGGTCCTTTGTGTGAAGAAGGGGCTGATCATCCGATTGAAAGCCAAGTACCACCATGGAACATTGATGAACACCTAGCAAGGGATACCCATGTTATTACTCCTTTCCCTTTTGTATTAACACAACTCAGTTCCGCCCGATCCGAAAGCATAAATTTAAGAAAGTAAGAATGATGAAGACAGACAACTTGAATGAATTAGTTTTTGCAGATAGAATCCGTGCAATTCATTTATCCAAAAGCCGCCGCAATAAATAAATTCAAATTCTTGTAGTTATTCATTAACTTTCTTCAATAAAATCAGATTCAGCTATCAGAAAAGAAGATGCAATTAATTTATAACACTTTCCTTCTATCATATATTCAATATAATTTCAACCAACCAAAAAGCAAACACATCTCCTGAACGAATTTAACTCAGAAATGTCAAAAGAATGAATCCAACTTCAACCCCCCCCAACCCTCCAAAAAAAAAAAACTCCATTTTTGCAACCAGCTACCAAGCTTTTTGGTTTTGATAAAAATCCAACTCAATTATCTCAACCTAAAAGAGAAAAAACAATCAAGATGTAATATTTTCCTCTGACAGACACCCCATGCCAATTTTGAGACATAAAAAGACAGATTAAATACAAGGAATTAATAGAAAGATGGGATCTTTATCAAAAATACCTTCTTGGCAATGAATTCGGGATAGTTGTCTTGGAGAATGGTGAGCGCCTGCTTCGTGGCCTGGCGGTGCTTCCCTAGCTTGGGCGAGTTCTTCAGATCAGTGACCTGGACCATGGAGCAGATGCCGCCGGGAGTGAAGTCCAATTGGCTCCTGATCCCTTTCTCCAGGTACTGGATCCTCCACTTGAGGAACCTCTGCCTCTTCTCCTCGTCGCCAAAGGCCTTGGCATAAAGCTCCCTGTTTTGGAACGCCCCATAGACGTTATAGCACACAGGGTGGCCCTCCTTGTCGAACCCGTGCATGAAAACCACCTTCTCCATTTCCGGCAGGGCAAGGTCCTCGTCGAGAAGGGCGTCGATGCCGAACTGCTTCCTCCAGATCACAGCGTTCTTGATCATGGCCATGGCCTCCTTCACCTTGAACTCCCTCGCGCGGAGGAATTTTAGGAGGACCGTGTCGCTCTTCTCGTCGCCCACGAGGGGGACCCCCCAGATGACCACCTCCTCCGGCGCCACCGCGGCCGTCGGCGCTTCAGCAGAGGCCTCCTTTTCCGGCTCTGCGGCCGGCGCTGCCGGAGTCACCTCCTCCGTGGCCGGCACAGCGACGGGGACGACGGTCTCCTCGATCGCCTCCACCGTCTTGGCCCCGTCCTCCACCACGACGGCCTTCTCCGTCGGTGGCAGCGGAGGCGGCGTCTCCTCGACCACCGCCGGCTTCGGGGGCTCCTCCGGTTCCACTGGCTTCAGGGGCACCTCCTCTGCTTCTACTGCCTTTGGAAGCTCCTCCGACTCCGGCCTCTCTGGTGGGGCGGGCTCCTCGGCCGGAGCAGGGGCGGACGGCTCCTCGGCCTTGGCCTCCTCCTCCGGGGCGGCGGCGACGGGAGGTGGAGGCGGTGGGGGAGCGGTAAACTCGTTGTTGACAAGGGCGGCCAGGACGAGCTGCTTGAGCTCATCGAGGGCCTTCTTCTCCAGGTCCTGGAGATCGCCGACGACGTTGCTCTCCTCCTTGAAGGAGGTGGACTTGGGAACGACGGCCGCGGCTTTCTCGCCCTCGGGCTTCTTATCTTCCGGCGCGAGGCATGGAGGCGCTTCCTCCGCCTGCTTCTCCGGTGCTTCCGCCGCCGGCTTCTTAGGATCTTCCATCGCCTCAGGAGCGGGTGGCGTGGGCGCTTCGGTCGCCTTCGCCTTCGCCTCCGCCTCGGGCTCGACGGCGCGGACCGGTTCGGCTGCCTTTGTTTGCGTTTCTTCGGCCATCGTCGACGTCGACTGGATGATAACTAGAAGTCGGGAGCGAGGGAGAGAGTTTAGGGCAGCGTTTGGGGTTGGTGGGGCGGAAGAAGAGAGAGAGAGAGGGGGGTTAAATAGGGGAAGAGAGTGTGCAGGTGGGTATCGGGGAATGAGTAAAAATACAGCGTCTGGACCGTGCTGGCACTATTGCACTCTATTTTGGAGCGTTCCCCGAATCCGGTCCCAAGGATGACACTGTACCTAACTAAGGACAGTATTCGTTATTTTGGAGCCAGCTCCGTACTGCTTTGTGGAGTATCTGTTAACTTCTTTCTTTTCTTAAGAAAGAAAAAAAAAATCAGAAAAAATTTTCTTTCCTTAAAAAAAAAATACAAAAAAAATATTTTTAAGAAATAATTTAATTATTATTATTACTAAATATTATAAAATATTGAGTAAAGTTATACAATTATTTAGAATGTACCAAAAGAATATCCACGCGCAGAAGTCATAGCGGCCTTGTGAATATAAATTTATATAATAAAAAATATTTTTTTAAAATAATAGAATGAAAAATAAAAATAAATAAAATATATTTAGTAATTAATGATGATTTTTTGATATCAAGCCTTATTCTAATTCTTTCGATCATTTTGATTGTCGTGACACCTATAGAAAATAAGTTTTAGAATTTTTTGAATGTCAGATTTAAATAGAGTTCAATAAAAAATAGTTAACAAAAGTTGTTATATTTCTTAAAATAATTAATAAAAAATTATGTATTTTCCTAAAGGATTAAGAAATTTTTGCTTGGCTGATATATATATATATATATATATATATATATATATATATATATATATATATATATATATATATATATTTTGAGATGTTTTCTGCATTTCAGTAAGGCACAGTAAAAAATAATCAAGAAGAGTTCCTATATTTTCTAAAATAATTAACATTTTTTAGTTTTTATAAAATAATTAAGAAATTTCTAGGTAGAAAATATTTTTAATCCTAAAATATTTTTTTCTTTAAGAAATTTCTCAAGGGACACCTTCAAATAATTTTTTCCTTATAAATTTTTCTAAAATAGCTAAAAAAGTCAAGCGGGTGATATTTCTAACAGCTTCCAATGTGTGATGACTTTAAACATATGGATTCAAATATTTTTTTAAAATTTTGCCTCTCTAAAATAATTTATATATTTTCTAAATAGAGCTTGATAAAAATTAAATAAGAAGAGTATTTGTTTTTCCAAAATAATAAAGGAATTTTTGTATAGAGGAAAATATTTTCTAAAATAGTTAAGAAGCAAGCTTCTAAAATAATTCTTTACTTCTAAGAAATTTTCTAACTGGTGGATTTAAAAAATTAATTTGTCATATTTTTTTCTAAACTAATTAATAATATTTCAGTGCATGGTGATATATGACAACTTCCGATGCATGAAGACTTTGCATGGGAACCCTAAATGGACGACTTTAAATATTTTTTTAATTTTTTGCACTTTCTAGAGCAATTTATGCATTGGGACAAATTATTTTTTCTAAAATAATTTTTATATGGGGACTACAAATGGACGTCTTTCTATTATTGCACTTTTTAAAAATAATTTTAGATATTTCTAAACATATTTTTAACATTTTAGAAAACTTTGGCAAATATAGATATATTTAACATATTTTGATAATTTCAACATATCTAGTTTTATTTTTTTTAAAAAAAATTTG
The DNA here is from genome assembly GCF_051530095.1 of Phoenix dactylifera. NCBI lineage: Eukaryota > Viridiplantae > Streptophyta > Magnoliopsida > Arecales > Arecaceae > Phoenix > Phoenix dactylifera. The sequence continues at coordinate 7,525,084 of NC_143200.1, forward strand.
TACTTTTCTAAAATAATTTTTACATAAGAGAAAATAATATTTTTCTAAAAAAATCTACATGTGAACTATTAGCGAGTGTCTTTATATTATTGTATGTTTCTAAAATAATTTTAGATATTATAAATATTCTTCTAACATATTTAGATAACTTTAACATATATAGATATATCTATATATCTAATATATTTGATTTTTTTTAAAATAAATATTTTCTATAATTTTCCTCTTAATTTTTGAATTTTGGAGAGGGGTTGAATTTTTCTCTCCTTTTCATTTAATAGGCATAGAGATACTTAACAATGCCACCATGAAAGGGACAATAAATTCGTTAAATATCCACTATTAAAATGCAGGGCCGGCCATTCTAAGTTGATGAGTCATGCCATTAGTCACCTACACCAAAACTGACATAGTTTACATGGTTTTTTATTGTATATCAACACAAATTTCTACTTTTTCAAGATATTCTAAAATTACTTGATTTACAAAATATTTCAAAATTTAACTATGAGAAGTTGATTAATCAACTACACCAGAATTTACATGGTGATGTGGCTAAAGCTTGCTCTAATGATCTAGAGATGAGGAAGGCACTGAATAGTCTACTACGATGGAAGACGAAGTGCCAATCTACTATAGAGAGATTCGAGTCTACACACAAAAAGAAGAGCGAAGGAAGTCATCGGAGCTGATTCGACCAAGAGGCCTCCAATGCTTAAGTTAGATAGATCATTAGAGGACAAGATATGTAGAAAGACAAAGGAGAAGAGGAGGTAAAGAGCTTGTAGCTCCATATCTTGTCTCCATACTTGGGGTCTTCAGCCTTTTTTTTAGTTGAAGAGTCCTTATCCCGTCGGAGTTGGATTCTTCGGAGTCGGACTTAGAGTAGAAAACTACCTCTTGGCTTTTCTTATTTGATTTAGCTCGAAAATAATAATTCCACTGAAATTGGCCTCCTTCTATGCCACAAGTTGGCCTATGATAAGCAGGTTGTTTTTAGACCTCACATGCCCCCTACATCCGAGTTGAAGCTATTTTTCCCTGCTTGGTTGAAAATAGAATTCAGATTGGCAAACTATAACCAGGTTCGGGCTTATCTTGTCTTGTTAATTTTTTAAAATTGTAAGTCAGGAGTGTGATCAGGCTCTAGATCTTTGGTTGATTTGAGCCATTGAATTTCCTTGTTTTGAGAGCCATTGAGGTTGACTTCTTGATTTAAGAGAGTTCAGCTCATCAGCATGTGGGAGGTCAATGCATCAAGTTGTGGTCCTCTAAGATTGGCTTGAGAGCCATCATGACTTGAGATCAACTATCAAACCCTTGCTCCCTATTCCTCAGTATAATTGGCAGAGCTGTAGGAGTTTTTGCTTCTAAGGGCCTCCTTTCGTTCATTGTAGCTTGAGATTGGGTTTAGGGGCTATTATTAGGTCAGTCTCCAGGAGCTATTGGAGGTCGATTTTCAAGCGCCGATAGAGATCAGTTTCTAGTAGACTTTATAGGTTGGTCTCCAAGAGTCGTTAGCTGGCTGGTCTCCAGGAGCCATTATAGGTCGGTCTCAAGGAGTTGTTAGGAGGTTGGTCTTTAGGAGCCATTATAGGTCAGTCTCTAGGAGTTGTTATAGATTGGTCTCAAGGAGCCGTTATAGATCTGTCTCCAATAGCCATTATAAGTTGGTCTCAAGGAGCCGTTATAGATCTGTCTCGAATAGCCATTATAAGTTGGTCTCAAGGAGCCGTTATAAGTTGGTCTCACGAAGCTGTTAGGAGATTAGTCTCCAAAAGCCATCAAAAGTCGATCTCAAGGAGCTGTCAGAGGTCGGTTTCCAAGAGTTATCAAAGAACAATCTCAAGGAGTTGTTAGTAGATCAGTCTCTTGAGGCCATTATAGATCAGTCTCCAGGAGCCGTTAGGAGGTCGATCCCCAGAAGCTATTATAGGTCGATCTCAAAGAGCCGTTAGTTATAGATCAAAGAGCCCTTAGAGATCGATCTCTAGAGCTATTATCAGTCAGTCTCCAAAGCTATTATAGTTTAGTCTTTAGGAGCCATTACAGATCAGTCTCAAGGAACCGTTAGGAGGTCAGTCTCCATTATCCGTTATAGGTTGGTCTCAAAGAGCCATTGTAAGAGGTCGATCTCTAGGAGCTATTTCTCAAAGAGTCGTTATGAGGTTGGTCTCCAGGAGTCATTATACGTCAGTCTCAAGGAGCCGCTAGGAGGTCGATCTCTAAGAGCTATTATAGATCGGTCTCAAGGATCCGTTAGGAGGTCGGTTTCTAAGAATTGTTATAGGTCAGTCTCTAGGAGTCGTAAGTAGATCAGTCTCCAGGAGCCATTACAAATTGATCTCAAAGGGTCATTAGAGGTCAGTCTCTAGGAGCCATTATAGATCAATCTCTAGGAGCCATTGTAGGTCCGTCTTCAAAGGCCATCATAGGTTGGTCTCAAGGAGCTATTAGGAGATCGGTCACCAGAAGCTGTTGTAGCTCGATCTTAAGGAGTTGTTATAGATTGGTCTCCAAGAGCCGTTATAGGTCGGTCTCGAGGAATTGTTAGAAGATCGGTCTCCAGGCAGATCGATCTCAAGGAGCTATCAAAAGTTTGGTCTTTAGGAGCCATGAAAGGTCTGTCTTAAAAAAGGTCAGGAGATCGGTCTTCAGGAGCTCTTACAGCTTGGTCCCAAGAAGTCATTCCGAGATTGGTCTCTAGGAGTTATCATAGATCGAATTCTGGTTTGCAGTTAGATTGGTTCTAGATTTGATCCTAAATCCCCGACAACTGTAATGCCCTAAGAATAACAATCTTCTACTCGCCGAGGAGAGCAGTCGAAGCTGTCCACCATGGAGATCAGTGGCGCTCAACAAAGATGGAGTGGAGATTAGCGAGAATAAGGCTGTTGGCACTCGAGAAGGAGATGGTGATGATGGGGCTCGTCATAATAAAGACACTATGGGGGATACATCAAGGAAGAGAAGTTGACCACGAAGCAGAGTTCCAAAGTATCGAGGAGCATTGTAACCAGAACTAGCATGGTCGCCCATCTTGTGTGCATGGCACTTGCATCACGGGCAGCACAGAGGGGCAACCCATGAGCCAAGGACCCGCGTCATAATCTTCCAAGACGTGCATACCGTGCGCATGACGCTCGTATGATGAGTGGAATGGAGGGGCGACCCATGGGCCAGGGACTCACGTCACGGTCTTTCAGGATGCACGTCCCGTGCAGAGAGAAGGTGACGCTCAAGGATGGTCGTGGAAGAAGAGTCGGCTGCAGATGTGCTGACGATGAGACCGTTTTTGAAGATGTTTAGAACCGAAGAAGGAAAAACATAGGATATGTTCTCGTTTCTCATGGATAGCGCTAATTTGTTTCCTTCAAAATCTAATCTGGTGATTTGGATACGAGAAAGGAGTTGATCAGTCTACTGTGGTGGAAGATGAAGCGCCAATCTATTATGGAGAGATACTAGTCTACACACAAAACTGAGAGCGAAGGAGGTTGCTGCAGCTGATTGAGCTGCGGGCCTTCAATGATTAAGTCAGACAAGGCTTTGGAAAATTAGATATGTAGAAAGACGAAGAAGAAGAGGAAATAGAGAGCTTGTAGCTTTGTAGCTTTTCTCCATACCTGAGTTTTGAGCCATTTTTATAGGTGAAGTCTCTATCTCATCAAAGTTGGACTCTTTAAAGCGCGAGTAGAACTTGGCTCTCCTTATCTGTATCAGCACAGGATTAAGTCCCGCTGAAATTAGCCTCTTGTTATGCCATATGTCGACCTGTGATAAGCAGGTTGATTTTAGGCTATATCACATGGTTTAGATGATTTTCTATTATATCTCAACACAATATTCCACTTATTCAAAATATTTTATAACTGTTTGACACATAAATATTTTTTATCTACAATAAGTCAGCATACTATAGAACCACTAAATTAAATTTAATATGGACTTCTAGTAATTAAAATATTGTAGATCAACAATATTATGGGGTGCATCACACAAATACTTTATACACCAAGGAAAAAAAATAATACAATTTCATAACATTGGTGTGATTTATACGGCTTGATCGGATACTGAAATTGATGCCTACACCAAAATTAGTTTAGAACCTTTATACAATGATAATTGAGATTTTTAGTGCTAAATACTCATTTCAAGACAAAAGAATTACAAAGATATTTATTCATTGCAACTATTTCGGATCCTATGGTGGAGTCACACGTGTTACAGAATAAACCAAGCTATAATTTGGAGTCTTGACAACAAGATAATTTGGTTTATCTACGGTGATCTGCAGGTGAATTTTTAGTATTTAGTTTTCTATGTCCCCTCGACATTTGGAACATAGCTCAATAGCTATGCCTCTTTCCTCTCTTGCACATTTATTGGGAGGCCAACCAATCAAATGTAGGAAGCTCAAACTATTATTTCGGGCATGATCAAATTACTGTCCAAGATATTTGAAGTTAATAGATCATAGCGGCCATGCTTTATAGATAATACTCTAATTGTATTTTTTTAACAATTAATCCATTTGTTCTCTTGCTGACCCTTTTCTTAAATAATGCCTATTATCATGATTTTTTCTAGTTCATTGTTGCTCTTTATTCTTGTGGTTAGATGGTGCTCTAAGAAAATGGCATACTTTTTTTTCATGATTTTAGAGCTTATTCTTTCTCTTATCTTATTAATTATTATTTGGATAACAAATGTTATAATACTGAATCATCTTCAAGTACTTGTCCACAAAATGATTATCTATTGCTTTGGCTAAAGGCCGGCAAAACTAAAACGTTATTCTTAAAGACTCGTTTGATTCATAGATAGAACTATTATTCAATAAAATATTTTTTATGAGAAGTTGGTGCTTGGGTATATAATATCTGAAAAAATATTTTTTTTATATTTGGTTGATCATAAAAAAGTATCTAGCTTATGTTTGTTTTGAGCGTCTTCTTTCCTAAAAAAAGGTATATAAAATACATGTTATATTTTTAATAAAGAGAAAGACCTCACTCCAGTCTATTTAAAGGCTTAAGGATATTTTTGAAAAAAAAATTAATCTATTTCCCACCTAGCAAAAATTTGATTTTTTTAAAAATTCTAACTAAATATGAAATATTTTTCTATTTTTTTGTTGATCATATTTTTTTTTCTCTCCTTAAGCAACAAAAGATGCTATTATTAATTATCTTCCAATTATCATGCACCAATTGAGAACCATAATTATGTATCATATAAAGAATCCATCACTCCACCAGTCTTTCTAATATTCTTGACAGCGAAGGGGGACAAAATGATAATTACAACATATTAATGAGTAATTATGGTAAAAAAAAAGCCATCATAAAGTATGGTACTTTATTATAGAGGGAGACTCGGTCACAATAATAAAATGAATCCAAGAGAGCCCAAGCGAGATGGAGCGGACCACCCCTGATTCGGGATATATGGGCTATGGGTATGATGGAAAAGCCTTTCAAGCCAGACATGTGTTTATGAAGGTCAATGGAGCCGCGAATTGGGATACGCTGTGGACTAGGGAGAAGGAGTTGCCTAAGGCACTCTATAAAATTTTGTTCTCTAATTTTATTGGGTGTGTTGGTACCGATGACTGGCAGCTTAAGTAAAAAAAAAAAGAAAAAGAAAAAAGATGGAGAGAGAGAGAGGGAAAGCAAAACTCCATAGTGAGTGAGTGAGTGAGTGAGTGAGTGAGTGAGTGAGTGAGTGAGAGAGAGAGAGAGAGAGAGAGAGAGAGAGAGAGAGAGAGAGGAGGGCGGGAGCACAGTAATCGGATGATGCGATGGGTGTTCATGAGCTGGATATATGCAACGGTCGACTTCTTTCCTTGGAAAACTTTTTCTCGTCGATCGGACAAAAGAAAGGCCCCCTAATTACCAGATGATTGCAAGAAGAAATTCCAGCGTTTAGTGGATGGTGGCGGGATTCAAAGCCAGATAATTACACTTCAAGAAAAAAAAAATGCTCGTTTTTTATTTTTATTTTTTGAATCAATTATCGTTTCTAATGTGCGTCTCAAATTTTTACATCTATGTAACACAAAACATCACAGATATATTACCTATGCAAACATAGAAATAAAATTTTTGACAGAAAATTTAATCTTAATGGATATTTTACGATGGCTTTCTTTTTATTTTTATTTTTAAAAGAATATTTCAATCTTAATGGACATCTCAACTTTTATCATTGAAGGTTTTAAGCAACAAACTGTTATAATATTTTAATAGCCATTACAAAGGTTTCGGGCCTCCTCTATTATATTCTAGATGTAATAGCAAAAAGAAAGATATAACCCATTACAATAGATTATTTAGTCTTAAATGGTCCATTGTAATAGAAATTATGACCATTGTCTGCATTTATTGTTTATCTAGATAAAATATTTTTTTCAAAAATCAGATTTTTATTTCTTCTTTTTTTTTCTCTAAAAAGTGTTTATATCACTTTAAAAACTCTGAAATGAGAAGTAATTCGAAAAATAATATGATATTCCATTATTATATTTTATAATATTGCACTAACAACCATCGTCTTAGTACTAAAAGATTTGAAATTATACATTGTGGGCTCGTTTGGTTCACGGAAAAAGAAGGGGGAAAGTGTGGTCAACGGAAAAGTAATGAAATGCCTCTTGTTTAGTTGGAGTTTTCAAAGGAGAGAGACGGGGAAGTTGTATTCCCATGGGAATATTATTCCCACATTTCATGTAAAAGTCTTTCCCATGAGAAACATGAAAAGTTAATTTCCCATGAGGCGGGAATCACTCCATTTTTACTTTTTCTCAAAAAAGCCCTTTAGCATTAAAGAAGCATTAAAGAGGCATTCATTACCTATTTTTATTAAGGGCATAATAGAAATTATATATAACTTTCCCAGAAAAGTGGATGGCCAACCAAACATAAGCACTTAGAAAATTTGTCACTTGCCCATGGTCAACCAAACATGCCAAAAGTACTTTCCTAGGCATCCTCTTTCTAGGAATTTGTTTCCCATGAATCATATTCCTAAGAGAGAAAATGCTTCCCGCGAACCAAACGAGCCCTGTAGGACAATCAATGACTATTCCAATAGTTATAACCATCAAATGATAGTTTTGTAAGTCATTTGCTATAACAAAATAATATTACTATTGAAACCATGTTACCAATATCTATGGTATGAGTTACCTATTGATATAATGTGTAGAAATATGATCTTTATTATCTTAGTCAATATAAATTGATTTCTAAATTATTGTTTACCTCTTAAATAGATTTCTAGCCTCGGTCTTGGCTATCTACCAAGATGAACGATACCTTAGTTGATAAAGACTTAGACATCTTGGATGCATAATACACCAAGTATGTACTATTGCGAGGGGGTATAGATTAATGTGCGCAAAATCCACCTCCATATTCACTTAAGGCAAGTGCTCTGTCTAGATATGCATATGGTTGACAAAGTTAGGTCAACCTTGCGTCTCAGATATCAATTTCATCATCTAAACTGGTAATAGTAACATGCTTTCCCAAAAATATAATGCCTGGATGTTTTTCTTGGTCCCTTTATCTTTCCATGTTCTCTCTTTGGCATTTCAACTTAGCCTCCACTCTGGAGCTGCTTAATTTCCCTCGTTGGTTGAATACCTTCATCTAATGGTACACACAACATTTGTGCAATCCTTAGCTAACTTGTTAATAGTTGCTGCCTAAAGATGGATTAGGAACCAATTAGTTTACTCTTAGGAAAGACTTAGAATTATTCTAAGCATTTCAAAAGGGGAATGTAAAATAATATTACAGTATCATTGCAATTATATCATACTTATTTTGTAATTTGATAGGATTTAGCAATAAGAGTGGGAAGGAGAGAGCAATGCTGAGTGGAAGAGAGAATAAGAAAGACTAGGGAGTTGGAGCATTTGGGGCAAGCTAAAGGGCATTAGCTGCTGTGGGACCTCACAAAATGTCCTGTTTCCAATTAGATCACCCTTGAAACATGGCTTTGTCTTAAGAAGAAGAGATCATGAGAGGGTTGGATGCATCTAGAGATACTGGTGGGTATTCAGAATGAGCCAAAGAGCAAGATATACATGCACGCGTGGAAGTGATCTCCTTTGTTTGCATGTGTTATAAATCCAGCACACTTCTTCTAAAATCGAACTTCAGGGTGGGAGAGTAGGGCCAAGTAGAGTCAAGTAGTAGTCTGCCAAAGTTCCACTTATTATATATTAAAAGGTAACCATTTAACACAAGCAATGCATGTGGAATTTAGATTTCTGTTAGTAGTTTTTTTTAAAATTTTTAGAATTCTAATAAATTTCGACGTTTATTTTCTTCCAACCCTCTCAAAATTATAGTAGTCAAATGATCTTTCTTTCGAGCTCTCTTAACTACTCATTTGAACTTTATCATTTTCTCACATATCTTCATGTGCGACTATTGAACCAATACTGACAGATGCTCCAAAGTTCTCATTAAATATAATAGTAGATGATTGAGCTTGAGTCGAGTTTTGTCTTTTGAATCTAGCATAATTGAGCATTTTACCAGGTTGGACGGAGCTCCTAGTAGTCTTTGCAATTATAAGGTGTTCAAGCTGGGCATGTTCATAAGCAGAGCTTTAGAAAATTAAGTTTGGTGGCTTATTTCCTAGTCAAACCAAGCTTAAACAAACCTATTACTGAGTTGAGCTTGTATTGTTCGCAAACAACTGGGTTCATTTGAAAGCACAGAGGAAGAGGGTAAGAAATGTGAAAGAAAAAAAAATCATGACTCTTACACATCACGAGGTTTCGATGGGTCTAGTATATGAGCAAATGGTTTCAGGGTGCCAAATAGTTTCAGTTGCTAAAGTTATTGGACGTTGGTTAGTGATGACCTGCATTTGAGTCTTGCCCTCAAACCAATTTCAGTCCGGCATTCTCTCAAACTAATTCTCGAGGAAAAAGATATAGGTTGCCACCTTGTGGAAATTGCAACCCTTTTGTCAAGGGAGATTAAGCACCCCCACATTCTCAGGTTAGGAGCATGTGATCTAACATGCTTACCTCCATATATTCTAGCTCACATTTGGAATGCATTCACTTGGGATGGCAACCTAAACCCTTGTTAAGGAAGATTAAGGGGGTGTAATAGCAAATTAATAGAAAAACAAAGAGATGTTATTGAAATAAGTGGATTGTACATAAATTTACTTAATTATCAATTTTGCAGAAAAGGTTAGATTTGATTTTGTGCAAAATAAAATATATATCACGGATCGTTGGACAATAGTCTAAATATATGTATCAGATATCCTTAGTCTAAGTATGAGTGGGCGGTAGTCTAAGCAAATGAGTATAAGATATTCTAAATATATATCAAACATTAGTGAATATGTATCGAGTACCAATAAATGTGTATTTCTTGAACTTGGACCTAAGGACAATTATCTATTTACCTAAAGAGGGACAAACCTCTGCAACAAGAATATAATCTGGTCATGCTGAGCCCTCAAAGATTGCATCTTCTCCAGTCTATAAACGTCTGCAGTGTTACTTCTATGTCTAGCATTCCGGGTATATCTCCTCATTGCAGATAATTGAGTGGGAATAACTCTAATGCCATAACCTCTCACTCGACCATAATGCTCCCATCACATCAATTCGGTAAACATCTGTGCTTCGACGTAACTGGTCTCGTTGGATGATAATGAGTCTCCGACATGCTCTGCAATAAGATATATAGCCCTCTCCTATATTTAAAAAAAAAGTCACGTATTAATGTTTGAAAATATAAAATTATAAATAGTTATATAAATTGATTATCAATGCATATGACTATCTCTCTCGACTACTTTCAAATAAAGCTGTCATCTCAGTAGGTATGAGTCATCCTGTCAAACTCTACCTCACCAGGCTTCCTTCCATGCTTTTCCATCTATAACACAAAGTATATGTTATATGATACATCATCCATGATGCGTAATATATAATATAAGATATACGATTCATGATACATATTATATGATACATGATATATGACACATAGTTCAATTTGAAGATTAAAATTTTAATTTGAATTAAATAAGTCAAAGAGTTTTAATGTGACTCATAAGTACTATGATACATGATACATAGTTTCATTAAGAAGCATTAGTGTTTCAATATAAAAGAAGATTGAATGTGCTAAAGAGTTTCAAAGAGACATACGAATTCATCTCTACGCTTTATATAACTCTTGGAGCTTGATGTGTGAGAAACCGACTAAGATGCTCGTGCAGCTCTATCAATATCGAAATAAATCTGCCAAATAAAGTAAACAATATAATATATCTTGTTTATATTTGCAATTTATATTAATAATATTGAGAGTGAATACATAATCAGTCCTTTTTCAAAGGTCAGTAGTGAACAAGCACTCTCCACTGATGAGGGTATACATCAAGAGAAAAATTATGAGTAATCTCCTTCTTTGTCATACTCTCTCCCTTATAGTCCATCATCAACTTCTCCTTAAATTCTTTCCATTTGCGATTAAGAAACTTTAGCACTCAGTCATGGCTTTCTAGAGGAAGCACAAACTTATTCTACACCAAAGTGAAGAATATTATAAATGTTAAATCAAATTAAATAATTATGATAGTTAGCAAATTAACATACAATATCAAATTTAATTCTTTATCTGTACAACTCGTAGAAACTCAATCTTATACGAAGGAAGCATATTATTTCACTTAGTATAGTTGAGCGGACACAATTGATGTTGCCACAATCTGATCCTAGAAAACTTGCTAATATGCTTTCGACCCTCTTGATGGGTTGCCCTATTTGGTTGCATTTGATGATGATCCTCTCACCCTCACGAAGCTGCCATACAGCTCTTGCTCGAGTGGGTCCCCATTTCGTCCTCACTCTCTCCTATCAATCTACAAAAAACACATAAAAATAAAAAAAATATTTTCAAAACTATTAAATATGCATTAAATAAAATGAAGTCAAATGTAATAAAATATTTAAATTATAATAGAAATAAAAATATGATATTTTAATTAAATTATCCTAGATCTAAAGTCATCCATAATAACCTCCTCTCTTAGATAATTAACAAGAGGCTCGTGCTAGGACTAGGGCTCGTGCTGCTGCTGCTGTATATCAAATTATTGAGGCTTGTGGGGCTGCAGAGACTGATCAGAAGATAATCCAGCTTGACTATACTGAAACTCCACATCTTTGAATCATTTCTCTTGGCACATGATACTAGCTAGTATGCATAAATGAAAATCAATATCAGTTAAATAAAAAACAATACTAAATGAATTGTTGATAAGAAATAATATTTATTAAATGAACATGATAAAAAAAAAGACAATATTTCATACAATGTATACATTATAAATATTTTTTACCAATAAGAATCAAGTATTATTATTCTCTCTTTCAATATCCATCCTAACCAAACTTGTTGTAGAATTTAGTTCATTAGTTGGTACAACATTATAAGGTATATACTGAGTATAAATCTCATCATCCTCTTGTTCCAACCCTTTTTTCATATCAACAAGTCCTTAGGTTTAGTTTTAATGATAACAACCCATTTCTTATCTTTTGAGTCTTGCACAAAAACTACTTGTCAAACTTGAGATGAAAAAATGAATGGATAATCCTTCAATAACACACCAATATGTATCAACCTTTAAAAATTTACAAGTTGAACCTATATATGTCTTGCTTCATACCTCTAGGTGAGTTTATATTTACCCAATCACGTCAAAATAATATTACCGTAAACTTTCTATAATAATCCAACTCATAAATATCTATATGGGCACCATAATAAGTTTTTTTGTCTGCTTCCACCATAACTCCACCATTTTGGGTTTTTCTAAATTTCTTACACTCTTTGCTATAAAATTTAAAACCATTGATATTGAAACCATTATAACAGTTGACAATATTATTCGGATCTCGGGCAATAGCTATTAATTTATCAAAATATTTTTTCTCCATCATCTTTGCTACCTAAAAAACATGATACAACTGATGATTAATTATTTGATGTTAATATCCACCAAATTTTTTAAGAAAATCTAATATATATTATATGTCTAACCTGTTTGAAAAGTCATTCAGAAAATAACTGAACCTTCTCCAGAACTCTTCCACCGGATGAGCACTTGTAAACCTCTACAATCTCTACAATGTCACAATTTCTTTGAGGTTGATTGAAAACGATCTCTACACTTTCAAGATATCTTAAACAAAATAACAAATATTCCTCAACAATATATCCTTCAGCAATCGAGCTCTCGGGATGGGCTTGATGCACATACATAATCCTTTAAGCATACAAGATACCTTACAAAATTAATTTTTTTTTGAATATCAATATTGGTAAGATATTACCGAAGCTAAAGATTTCTAAATTATGACTATAGAGTTTAGCACTATCACCTCTCAATGGGATACATTCATTTGTAGTATACCGGTCCATCAAGTTTAGCTTTCAAAGTTAAGAGTGAACTAGTAGATGAACCATAATAGTGAAAAACTCAGGAGAAAAGATTTTTTTCATAACACAAAGTGTAGTACAATATTAGACTCTAATTGATCAAACTCTTGACGATCAAGAACTTTGAAACGAAATGCCTTAAAAATGACAACAATTGAGAAACAATTACAACAACTTATTTCGGCATTGATAATCTTAAAGCCAGTGGAAGATATCTTACATCAAAATGTGACCATCATGACTTTTAAGATTTGAAAGTTTCCGTTCTTTGAGATTCACACATCGTAAAATATTCAATGCATACCTTCATATTTTCAAAAATATTAGAAAAAGTTCTCTCTCGAGTAGATATTGGGTAACATGCAGGAGAATAATAAATTTTATCATTAGCAAGCTCTTTCGAATGAATCTCTTGTCTTATGCCCATGTCTTTCAAATCAAGATGCAAGTTATCTTTGGTCTTTCCATCAAGATTTAACAATGTTCCAATCAAATTATCACAAGCATTTTTCTATATATGCATCGCATCAAAATTATGTCGAAGAAGATTGTACTCTCAATAAGGTAAATCAAAGAAAATGCTTTTTTTTCATAACTGCTTAACAGCTCTATGTATAGATGTTACCATTGTGTTATCATCATATCCATGTCCATATGCGTTGTCATCATTCTCAAAAAAGTTGTCAGCATCCTCAAACACCCCTATATCGAGATTGCTAGTACTAAGCTTCTCTATTAACCCTTCATTCATTGAACTCCCAACATCCTCCCTTCCTCTTTTCTTTGAATATTTGGAGACCTTACCCTAATTTAAATTGATGCCATGCATTTGTCTAAGTACTTCATTTTCAGTAGTTGGTGGAATGAGGGTAGGTCGCAACTCTATAGTCAATCATTTCATTAATCATAGTGATGAATTCTATCCCTTTTTTAATCTCAAAGCTTCTGAAGCTTGACGGGAGACCTTGAACTCCAGCTAGTTGATGCTAACAGTTTTAATATTGAATAATGTTTCTTGTCATTGCCTAGTCCTCGTAAGAGGTGTCTCCGTTACTTGTCCAGTCACTGGAAGTAAGAAACAAGTTCCTCTTAACCCAAACATTATAATGAATTATCTTGGGATAATGACCGAACAAAACTTACATACAAAAGTTTCTTCATATCCAATTGGTCAGAGCACTTTGTTACAGACAAATGCACACTTCCGGCCCCAAAATGTTGCCTATTATATTCTTATTAAAAGAAGTAGTTTTTTTTTTTTTTAATCTTAACCATAAAGCATTACCTGTTGTTTGAGGTTACCATTATGGATCAAACTATGATCTACAAAGGATTCATGTTTTAATACATCCTGAAATCAGTTCTTACTCTAATCCAAAAGCAAGATCGAATGAAAATTCTAAAGTTTCACTGATGGTTCTAAAGAACAAGACTACTGACCCATGAATTTAGTAGGAAATGCAAACATCTACTAGAAATAGCGCAATTACTCCCATGCCCTGCTAACATGTTTTTTCCAGTTGAATTTGGATCTAAAAGAAATCCACTTGAATTGTCTCTAATTACAATTTTTTACGAATCAATAGAAAGATGAAACCCTAATTAATTGGAGCATCGACAACATCATTAGAGAAAGTTCTCTCTCAATTCCAATTCCCAGCACTCCAATTGTAATTAGACGAACATGCGTACATTGCATTCATTGCACAAGAAAACAAACAAAGAAAGAAAGATGGGAAACAACGGAAATAATGAGCACCGAGGATCCGCCAATGGCTTTCGGCAGCAGGCATTGGGAGGGAGGGGATTCTCGGAGGTGGCGGCAGGTCGGGGTCGGGCGGCCAGCTGCGAGGGACTTGAAGATCGTGGGAGGGAGTCAAGGAGAATGTCGGAGGTAGGGGGTGATAATATGCAACGAAGCGAAGTTGGAGGAGGAGAAAACTGGTGAAGGAGGAGGAGGCCAGTAGAGAGGTGGAGGAGGAGAAGGAAACGGTAAAGAGGCATCCCAGGAGGAGGAGTTCGGTGGTGGGGGTGAGAGGAAAAGGGCTGGATCGGGTTAGGAATTTGGAAAATATGTGGAACCCAACGACACTTGTTAGCGTCGTCTTGTTATTGGCTTCCGACGGCGCTTTCAAGCGTCATAATATAACAATGCATAACAAAAAAATTTAGAAAAATTCCGATCTACCTTGCCGATGCTTTAAAGCGTCGTCATATTCTGATGCTAATAAGCTGCGCCGAAAAAATTTGGCGTAGTAGACAAGTTAACAATGCTTTTTTCTAGAATCCACAAATTTGCGTTGGGATTGACACTTCTTCCTATGCTTGTTGTGGAGCATACTTGAGGATGATAGTGGTATTTTGATGATTAACACAACCATTAAGGAAATATCTAATTAAATACTACAGGTTAATTTGATACATCATTGCTGAGTTCGACACTCTCGGTATATTAAAAGAATAAGATCAAGATGTATTTTAATAATTAATAATGAGATAAAATTTGCGATAGAAAAGAGATAGTGAATTCTAAATTATAATTCGGCAAAGTTTCAAGTGAAACGTACTCTTAAGGGAACAATAGTAATTTTCATTGTTAAGAGTATGTAGCAATATCATGACATACATTCAAAATTGCTTGAAGTATATTTCATTAATTATACGGATAAATCTAACCTTAAGTTGCAGCAAAGTGTGGAATGAGTCGACCCCAAGGTTGATAGAGTCGACCCCGGCACATCATGGAACCATCAGGCACGTCTGTCTTCAAACGCTTGACGTACGCTGGACACCCCCAAACCCTAAAGTGAGAGAGCATCGGCTTACGTCCAGTCCACATCTCATGTGGTATTTTATTTACAGACTTACTTGAAACCTTATTTAGAATGTAGCAGGCTGACTCAAGAGTATATCTCCAAAAGGATATGGGCAGATCAGCAAACCCCATCATGGATCGAACCATGTCTAACAGAGTTCGATTTCTCCTTTCTGATGCACCGTTATACTATAGTGTACCAGGAGGAGTCCATTGAGAAAGAATCCCATTTTCTCCTAGATATGTCAAAAACTCACTGGTGAGGTATTCACCTCCTCGATCTGATCGAAGAGTTTTAATACTCTTTCCAGTTTGTTTTTCTTCTTCATTACGATATAATTTGAACATTTCAAATGATTCAGATTTATGTCTCATTAAATAGACATAACCATACCTAGAAAGGTCGTCTGTAAACGTAATGAAATATGAATACCCACCTCTAGCATCTGTGCTCATTGGTCCACATACATCAGAATGTACAAGGATCAATAAATCACTGGCTCGTTCACCTTTTCCGGTAAAAAGTGATTTGGTCATTTTACCAAGAAGACATGATTCATAGGTTGTCAATGATTCACAATCATTAATATTGAGGATTCCCTCTTTACTTAACCTGTTCATCCTGTTCTTGTTAATATGACCTAGCCTATGATGCCAAAGGTAGACATCTGTGACATTATCTATTCTAGGATGCTTACTTGACGTGTACATTACATTAATAGGTTGTGATAACAACTAGATGCCATTGCTCAATCGTCTATTCATTACAGTAACACCATTCATAATGATATCACAAGAACATTTCTTTATTAAAATTTCATAACCGTTCATGGCCAAAAGGTCTACGGAAATTATATTCAATAAGAACGTAGGACAATAGTGACAATCACTCAAGACAACTACATGAGAATTGAAAACAAGTTTGACATTTTCTAAAGCTAGAACTGGAATAGATCTTCCATCTCCAATATTCAGGAATCTCTCGTTATTTTCAAATCTCTCATTGACCTAGAGTCCTTGCAACGAATTGCATATATTAAACGGACTTCCAGTATCTAATACCCAGGTCGAATTATCACATATAGAGAAATTATAAGGTGTTATCATATAAATACCTTGATCAGCAACTGATTGCCCTTTTCTCTTGCTTGGCCTGTTCGGGTCAAGTGAGGTAAGGTACTGAGGACAATTCCTCTTCCAATGCCCCTGCTTCTTACAATAGAAGCATTCTGCCAGATTGTGGTCAGCCTTAATCTTTTTGGTCTAACTTGGCTTAGCACGTTGCACCTTTTTCTTTTGATTCTTATTTTTCTTCTTTCCTTTCTTAAAGATACCACGACCTCTGGACGAACCTCCCACTAAATTCACCGACCCTTTTAGGAGTTGGTGATCCTTCTCAAAAGTTTGTAGTAAACCTAACAATTGGTGATAATTTACTACCAGTTTCGTCATACGAAAGTTGGTGAGAAATGGGCAGTACGAACCAGGAAGAGAATTCAGTATAGCATCCTTCCCCAATTGATCATGTAGGGGAGATCCGAAAGTGCCTAGGCGCTCGATTAACTCAATCATGTACAATACATGATCGGTCACCGAAGCCCCATCCTTCATACGTGCGCTGAAAATAGCACAACTAGTCTTGTGCCTTTCAACATCATCAGGAATACCGAAAGATTCATTCAACACTTGAATGATGTCTTCCGGCTGCGCATTCTCAAAATGCCTACTAAACTCATCATTCATTGCAGCGAGCATAATGCAACGGACAGTGATATGATCACTGAGCCACTTCTGATAAGTGTCTCTGACTGTACCCCGTGCATTAGCAGCGGACTGCTCAGGTGCCGGATCTGTTATCACATAAAGGATCCATTCATGCTCTAGCACAATTTTCAGTTTCCTATACCAATTATTGAAGTTGGGACCTGTCAACTTGTCATTATCCAATAATGAGCGAAGTGACAAATTAGTGGCCATTTCTGTATAAAAGAAAATTTGGTATTAGTATATGAATTGACTAAACACATTAGACTTGGACTTTATCTAAAGGTACTCCCACTATTTTATACAAATTGGTAGCCTCTACCTCCAATTCGAAAAATTACTCCTAATTCTTTAGTGGGTACTAGAACCCAATAGATCGCATATAGGCCCGAGTGTGGCTCGGCTAACCCATATGCACCTATTGGTAGGTTCTAAACTAGTTGCTTCACTAAGCAACTTCTAGTGATAATTTTGCCCTAGGTTCTTCGGCAGGTGTGTGGCGCCTCCACCGAATACCCTAGTCAGGTCCAACCATTAAATGATAGGGTTAAGTCTAATCAACTAATAGACGACCAAGCCCGAGTGTGGCTCGGCTCACCTGACCGCCTATTGAAGGTACACTTAATTCATCATATATTGAATGACAATTCCAATGCTTGATAAGTACCAGGCGTGTCGCGCCTCCAATAATTATCAAAACATTGGACCCATTATCACCCAACTTAATGGGAGGCTATGACCTAGTTATCCCCATAACCATTTCATTTTAAGGACCTAATAATTTTAGAGGATTTCTTAATTAGGATAGATAAGAAACCGTAGTATCTGTCCGGTTGACGTGGTACTCTACCCGATCGCCTTAATGGTGCATCTAATATGGGTTCTGGATCTGATCTAATCAAATCTGACTCAATTGGTTTAGTGGATGGTGTCGAGTCTTCTACATGTTGAACTTTCCTAAGCTCAACATTAGAGCTTTTAGTTCCTTCACTAAGGAATTCTTTCTCTAAGAAAACAGCTTTATTGCTTACGAACACCTTTTGTTCTTCAGCAAAGTAGAAGTAATGTCCTTTAGTTTCTTTAGGATAACCAACAAAGAAACATCTGTCAGACTTGGGTTCAAATTTGTCTGTTTTTAAACGTTTGACATATGCCGGACACCCCCAAACCCTAAGGTGAGAGAGCATTGGCTTACGTCCAGTCCACATCTCATGTGGTGTTTTATTTACAGACTTACTTGGAACCTTATTTAGAATGTAGCAGGCTGACTCAAGTGCATATCCCTAAAAGGATATGGGCAGACTCGCAAACCCCATCATGGATCGAACCATGTCTAACAGAGTTCGATTTCTTCTTTCTGATACACCGTTATACTGTGGTGTACCAGGAAGAGTCCATTGGGAGAGAATCCCATTTTCTCCTAGATATGTCCAAAACTCACTGGTGAGGTATTCACCTCCTCGATCTGATCGAAGAGTTTTAATACTCTTTCCAGTTTGTTTTTCTACTTCATTACGATATAATTTGAACATTTCAAATGATTCAGATTTATGTCTCATTAAATAGACATAACCATACCTAGAAAGGTCATCTGTAAACGTAATGAAATATGAATACCCACCTTAGCATTTGTGCTCATTGGCCCACATACATCAGAATGTACAAGGGTCAATAAGTCACTGGCTCGTTCATCTTTTTCGGTAAAAGGTGATTTGGTCATTTTACCAAGAAGGCATGATTCACAGGTTGTCAATGATTCATAATCATTAACATCGAGGATTCCCTCTTTACTTAACATGTTCATCCTGTTCTTGTTAATATGTCCTAGCCTATGATGCCAAAGGTAGACATCCGTGACATTATCTATTCCAGGGCGCTTATTGGACTTGTACATTACATGAACAGGCTGTGACAAAATGTAAATGCCATTACTCAGAGTTCCATTCATTACAGTAGCACCATTCCAAATGATATTGCAATAATCCTTTTTTAATGATATTTCTTAACCATTTTTGGCCAAAAGGCCTACAGAAATGACATTCAATAAAAAACTTGGACAATAGTGACAATCACTAAGGACATTTACATGAGAGCTAAATTCAAGTTTAAGAATTTCTAAAGCTAGAACTGGAACTGATCTTCCATCTCCAACATTCAGGAACCTCTCGCTGTTTTCAAATCTCTCATTGACCTGAAGTCCTTGCAACGAATTGCATATATTAAACGGACTTCCAGTATCTAATACCCAGGTCGAATTATCCCATATAGAGAAATTACAAGGTGTTATCATATAAATACCTTGATCAGCAACTGATTGCCCTTTTCTCTTGCTTGGCCTGTTCGGGTCAAGTGAGGTAAGGTACTGAGGACAATTCCTCTTCCAATGCCCCTGCTTCTTATAATAGAAGCATTCTGCCAGATTGTGGTCAGCCTTAATCTTTTTGGTCTAACTTGGCTCCAACCATTAAATGATAGAGTTAAGTCTAATCAACTAATAGACGACCAAGCCCGAGTGTGGCCCGGCTCACCTGACCGCCTATTGAAGGTACACTTAACTCATCATATATTGAATGACAATTTTAATGCTTGATAAGTACCAGGCGTGTCGCGCCTCCAATAATTATCAAAACATTGGACCCATTATCATCCAACTTAATGGGAGGCTATGACCTAGTTATCCCCATAACCATTTCATTTTAAGAACCTAATAATTTTAGAGAATTTCTTAATTAGGATAGATAAGAAGATCCGGTTAGTCTAATTTCTCCCACTGACTTCACCAAATCAGATTAGACTCAAACCGGTTAAGAAGGCACCTAAATCAGTCAAACTGATTTTTCTTATAGGCATGGGCTAACTCGAATCATTAAGTGATCCAATCAAAATGTGATTGACCATGTCGGCCAGGTAAGTGAGATCGGTGGAAGGGATATGCCATTAACTCGACAAAGATGAATCAGTGCGAGTAGCTCCCAATTAAAAACCACCGGTCAAAACCGCCAAACTTACCTTAGACACCGACTGGTTAATCAATTTTGATTTGATTACTCAAATGACTCGGGCTACACCTTTGAGCCTAAATCAAGTTCCATCTTGGTCTAATCAAAAACATGAACTTGATCCATCTACAACTATTGTAAATTGATCTAGAATTTTCTTGACCTAATCTAGTTACTACTTAATTAGATTTGATCAATTAATTCTATTTGTCCATGTATGATTCTAACCTTAGGTCTAACCCAATCCTAGGAACTTAATTCAAGCTAACCCATATGCCCAAAGAATTATGCAATGTCAATTAATTGAGTTACAATTCTATTTCATAACACTTAATTCTCAATTAAGTTTAGACTTATGAAAGTTTTGTTCATTGCATATTTCTTTTTAATTACATATTAATTACAATCTTTCAGTTCTTAAAACATATTTTCAGATCTGAGTTTTTGTAATTAATCACATGTAATCAGATTTAATTCATGTTTAAGTTATTATATTTAATGTTCATGCATCACATATACATAACAACATGAATTAATACAAACAACATACATCTTATGTATTTGTTTTTTTTCACTTTTATTTTCAGATCTGATTTGTTTATTAAAATCAGAGATCATATAAATCATAAACTTTATTTAGATCTAATCTAAATAATATTATAATTTCAGATTTATTCATGTTACTAATCCTAATACAAACATGCATCATATGCATCCAAAATTTCAGATCTACTTAATCATGCATAATCAGCAATTAAATCAATCATAAAAAATAATTTAGATCTAATCTAAATATGTAAATGATTTCAGATTTAATTACAAGAATTAAAACATAAAAGTTTAAACATGAACCTGGCTCTGATACCACTGTAATTGGGAGTCTCCACTCCTACATGGGTTCGATCCTATTTAAAATAGGGTGACATCCATGTATACCTATCAGAGCACGCATCTCTATACGCCTCCGGACGAAGAGCCACGCTTCGTCACATGATCACGCGTGAGAGTTTCCGGAGATCGGTCACAACTCTTGGACCTTTGCTCTGATACCACTGAAAGTGAATCCTAGGTTCTTCGGTGTTAAGCATGCTGATTTTTTTTTTTTTTAAACCATGGCTGAACCTAATCGGGTTGCCTACGTACCCCTTCATAAGGGGGATCAAGCCATACGTAGTTCTTTTTAAGTTTTAAAACGCAGCGGAAAAATCGAATCAAACAATTAAATTCATACATGCTTACAAGATCAAATCTAGAAATCAGCGCCTTAAGAACACATAGGGTTATGCCGGAATCGTTTAAACAATTATGCCAAAACTTTCATACATGATTAACTATCAGATCTGAAACTTAAGAACTCTATTCCGATTAATCTCCGAATATCCATCGAATGGATTCTGGAGATAACTCCGTGAGGAGCCCCAAAGGAGGGTAAAACCTCGGGGAATCAGACCTAGACCCTGACTCCAAAATAAAATATTGATGTGGGATTAATACCTTTTATGATGGAAGAAACTTATGGATCTGATCCTTGACTTCGTAGCCACTCACACGAATGGCCTCTATGAGAAGTACACGCACTACAAAAGAAATGATATCTCCCGGCGGTTTTTTTCGTCTCTACCGACGCTTTTAAGCGTCGGCAAATTTCCAGCCCACGCACCTCAAAGCGTGGGTCAGACGTCGGGCAGGTGGGCGTGGGTCCGGTTTTTGCCGACGCTAAGAGAAAGCGTCGGCAAAAACAGGAATTTGCCGACGCTAAAGAAAGCGTCGGCAAAAACGGCTTTCCCGACGCTTTAAAGCGTCGATAAAGCCCAATCCAGTTTTGCGTTTTCGCCGACGCTTTAAAGCGTCGGCAAAAACGTCTTTCCCGACGCTTTAAAGCGTCGATAAAGCCCAATCCAGTTAGCGTTTTCGCCGACGCTTTAAAGCGTCGAGATTGCTATTTTTTTTAAAAAAAAAAATACGAATGTAAATTTGTTGCTTTTGGCAAAATAAAGCTCATGAGTATAGCAACCTAACATAATAAACAGTTGCCGACGCTTCTGATATATGCTCCTTAGGATCATGCCTCTTCAGCAGTTGCCGAGCAGTGCCTAGTTCTTGTTTTCAATTAATGTCCTAAATTACTTTGGGAAATGCTAATGACTGAACTACCAGTTGTATTTAGGTCAGGAAGGTTATATCTTCTAATGACAGTGCCTGTTCCAAGTCCTAGCAGTTAATATAACATGGTATGGCCTCATGGCTTGTATTTTCCCAACTGATAAAAATAAGAAAGAAAAAAATTCTAATATCTAGATAAAATTGTGATTGATCCATCAAGTATACCTGCAACCAAGTACTCAGCACAAATTTTGCACTGAGAAAGAAGAAAATTCTAATATCTAGATAAAATTAGAATTGATCCATCAAGTATACCTGCAACCAAGTACTCAGCACAAATTTTGCACTGAGCTTAATCTGTACCTGAGCTGGGGAAGTAAGCTGTAAGGATGATATAATCATACTAGTTCAATTGATAACAGAGGTCCTCAAAAATCATAAAAAGTTTGGAGCCTTCTGTGTACCCTTCTGAAATGGGCTGAACTGCTAGGCATCATCAGCATCCTGAAGATTTCTATGAAATTTTCTGCACACAAAAAGTCCCCCGGGCTCACAAATGCTGGCTTGGCAATTTATAGGAATTCCTATATCCCTGTAAATTGCACTAATTCCTGCACACACGGCAGGGCTTTTCAGAACACCCTTAGCATTACTCATCATGGAACATAGCAGAACATCTCATATAAGAGAAGCTGTACCAAGAGAATAAGAGGAAAGCTTGCAGGTTCATTCAGGGGTAAGGGTAGTTACCTCCTTCAAGGAGAACTGGTCAAGAAAAGAGAGTCACCCAGGTTATAAAACTACAAGCCAAAAGCCATTACAGATACCCATACCCCCCTTTAACAGAAACAAGACCGGTGGTTCTATATACACCCCCCCTATTGCTAAGGACACCCCCCAAAAACCAAAAAAAAAATACCCAAACTAACCTTTAGTGTAATTACCATATTGCCCTTGAAATTTTCTCTGTACACCCCCCCTTCCTCCTCCTCCGTTTCGTTTTGAAAAGAAAAAAAAAAACACCCCTCAAACCCCCCTTAAACCCCTCGATCCATTTACATCGTTTAGGCGATCTTTGAAGGAGATTTAAGCCCCATTCGAAGCATGGACAAGCAACTAGTGATTTGGGACGAAGAATCGGCCGCAAAGGTACGTGTTCCACCTTGTTTCGAAATTTTTTTTTTTTTCACGGTTCGTGCTCCGTTCGGCACTGGATCGCCGAACAAAAGGCTTTTGTTCGGCTGAACAGTGCCGAACAGAAGCCTTCTGTTCGGCAACCCTCAACCGAACAGAAGCCTTCTGTTCGGCTGCACAGTGCCGATACGGGACATGTCGGGACGTGCCGTGCCGAGATGTGCCGATACGGGACATGTCGGGACGTGCCGTGCCGAGATGTGCCGATACGGGATGTGCCGTGCCGAGATGTGCCGATACGGAATGTGCCGTGCCGAGATGTGCCGATACGGGACATGTCGGTACGTGCCGTGCCGAGATGTGCCGATACGGGACATGTCGGGACGTGCCGTGCCGTGCCGGTACGGGATGTGCTGAGACGGATAACTATTTGGATATTTCTGCCATTGTTACATATTTTCTATCATTTGATATTATTTGCAGGTTTTTCGTACTAGAGCCCAGTCACATACGCCCATTATCTATATTGATGCTATTCCTTCTGCCTTGAGACCATACATCCAGCATATCAAGGATGTAAAAGCTGATGGGAATTGCGGATTTAGGGCAATAGCTGACTTACTGGGATTTGGAGAAGATGACTGGGTGCGTGTTAGGAAGGATTTATTGCAAGAGTTGCAATGTCATTCGGACCACTATCGCACATTATATGGTGTGGAAGGGACGATTGCTGAGATCACTCATGCATTATCCTATTATGATGATTGTCCACCATATGACAGATGGATGACTTTGCCGGACATGGGTCATCTTATAGCATCCTGCTATAATGTTGTCCTATACCATCTCTCGTTGCAACAATGTCTGACCTTCCTACCTCTCCGTTCTGTGCCAGTACCTCTTCTATCCCACAAAGATATCGCTATCGGATTCGTAAATGGAAATCATTTTGTTGAGGTACTACGTTCACAACACTTGCGAATATTTAATTTTGCTTATTTAATTTTGCTTATTTATAATTTTGTAGCTATTAATATTTTCTTATTTCTAATTTTGAAGGTGTTCTTGTTGCCGGGACATCCCGTTCCGCCAGTAGCGACCAACTGGCGAAAATATCATCTTCCTTGTGCTACCGGATGGGAAAATTCATATGAAGCCCGGATTCAACAGTTCAAAGAGAGCATCTCACCTAATGTTATAATTAGCGAGACAGTAGAGTTAGATTGATTGTTTATATATGTACAATTTTTGAAAGTTGTAAATTTTTTTGGGCTCTTAGAGTCATGTACTGTGAAACTCCATCATCAATATAAATCAAAAAATATCTGTCTTCGCATTGTTAGATTGATTGTTATGTGCACTGTTATATTTGTGTAAAATAGAACGGGCCAGGCTTTACAAAGATTACACGTAAATGTACCAAAAATATATATTTTTCATTAATATCAACAGTTTCAAATTACACCAAAAAAAAAAAGTCGAAGCTACATAATCAAAATAAAGGCTCCATCATCAATCCCTATGACGCCGTCGTCGACGCGTGTACTGCTGTACGTCCGAATGAGAGGGTGCTGGATCTGAATGAGAGGGTGCTGTACTCGGGCCAGGCTCATCACCCAGAAGTAACTGATGCATCTGACAAATAGCATGAAATAGGTGCCCGGCACCTAGTGACGTAGCCTCTGAGGGACCCATCCGTACAATGTCGGTACTGATACCGAGTGCATCTGCAATACGCCGCCGGTGCATGTCAGCATCATCATGACCTCCCCTAGCTCTAGAATGAGTACTCGAGCGCAGATGAGGAGGCTGAACTGCAACGTGCGTGATACAGAGATACCACTCCATGTATCCCGGTACGCTGTCTGATGGCCGGGTAACTGGGTGGCTCCTGCTCGCCTGGCTCAGCATGTGGTCCTCCCACCGCTCCCAAAGCTGATCCATATAGGAGTAATGTATCCGGTACGAGCCTGCTGTGGAACCTCTGTTGGCTCGCGTAGGGGCTAGTGGCGCTCGAGGGATGGTCTGAATACGACCAAACTGTCTAAGAACCCTTTCTGGATGATAGGGTTCTACGATATCAAGGCACTTGATGGAGCCACTAAAAAATGCGATATCAACATATGGGCGATCTCCCCGAAGCCGATGATGGGGATCCCAAATAACCTGCAAAACAAAAGGTCCATTTCAGTTTTATACTATATCGCATATTAAAAGTACTGACAAACACAAGCAAATGGTAATATGATACGTACCTCATCGATGCTCAAAAGGTCCAATGACTCACGTAGAACCACTAAATGGTCCATCGTGGTACGGGATGGAGTACCGGGCATCCAGCGGTGCACGCGGGGACTGGAATCAGTATACTCAAGCGACGGGTGAGGACTGAGTGCTGGAAAATGCTCATAAATCCATGCCTGCAGAAGCGTCATATAACCACTGATCTGTCTCACTGATGACCTCGACGCAATCCCCAACTGCCGATACAAATATGCTAAGGCAGCTGTACCCCAGGCATATGTGCTCACCCTATCCAGATCCCGCAGTAAACACAGATACGCTATAGGCACCCTGGTCCCACTCTTATCAGCAAAGAGTGTGCAGCCTAACAAAAATAACAAATAGGCTCGTGCTGCACACTCTATCCTCTGCTGGCTGTCTCTATCAGATACAGAGTGAAACTGAGTCCTCAGCCACTCCATCCTCACAGACTGACCGCGCGATGACAGTACCTCCTGACGCGCGTCTCCAGCTGACACCCCCAACAACTCCACAAGTAGCTCCTCAGCATCCCGATCACTCATCCTCTCAGGAGAAACTGCTACTGAGGCACCTGCGACAGGAATCCCTAAAATGGCGGATACATCATCCAACGTGATAGTGATCTCGCCAAATGGTATATGGAAGGTGTTCGTCTCGGGCTGCCATCTCTCTACGAAGCCCGAAATCAGAATCTTATCGGTGAATCGATAAGAGCACTGTACTAACTCTATGAGGCCCGACTGCCTCAATAGTGCTTTGAACCTGGTATTTGGTTGGTTTGAAGACCACCACTTCCATTCACCAACCTTGGCAGTATGGTTCATGCACTTTAGTGGAGCCCGTTCCTGTAATATAAATGTATAATTACTACTACTTTATAAAACATCAATAAACAAAATATAATGCTATAACAAATAAACAATACCTGTTGCCTCCAGATGGAAGCTGCTATATGCGTCCTGAAACTGATCAGGACGGACTCATCCTCTGGACCTCCTGGACATGGTCCAACGGACTCATCGTCTTCGCCCCTAGCGGGCATATCATCATGCTCTGACTCAGGAGAGGGCGATGGCATATGAGCAGGCTCGGGAGAAGCAATCCTAGCACGACGTCTCCTAGCTGACGCCGTAGGTCTAACTCTGGAGGGACCGAGATCCATGTCTGAAAATATAGAAATTCAATGTTAGGCTATATCAAAGAAAATAATTCAATTGCATACATAAATGATAAATGATAAAACAAGCCAAAAAAGAAACAAGTTACTTCTTGGAATCTACATGATTGGGTTTTGTGATAAATAATTCAATGTTACTTCAATTGCATACATAAATGATAATTCAAAAGTATACGACTCGTAAACTCAAGACATAACTCAATAATAGACTTTACCTAAAACTATGCCGCAGTTCTTAGTTTTTGTTTTTAGTTTTTGTTCGTTAACTAATGTTGTGGTTTTATTATTTGATAGAGCATTTGATATGAGATAATCATTCCAAGATCAAGAATGACATCGATGAAGGTAACAAGATCATCATATTTGGATGCACCATGTTAATGCTATATGATAATGATTCTAAATTATCCCTACTTCTCAAATTACTATCTAATCTAGTAATGAAAAACTTGTCCTTGATGTTGGGTATCCAATTCACCCTAAGGACGTGATCTAGGCTAAAATTTGGGAATAAAAATAATCCTTAGTCTAGCAACAGAAAAAAAAAAAAAAAAATTTGGATTCGGCCCCATGGGGACCAAGATACATTGGTTCGGCCCCATGGGGCCGAACCAATGTATTTTGGTCGGCCCCATGGGGCCGACCCAATTGTAGCGGGTCGGCCCCATGGAGCCGACCCAATTGCAGCGGGTCGGCCCCATGGAGCCGACCCAATTGCAGCGGGTCGGCCCCATGGGGCCGAACCGAAGGCACTGGTTCAAAGAACCAGTGCCGAACGATTTGGGGAGGCGGGGGGGGGGGGGGAGCTACCTCGAGGTGGTCGTGGAGGCGCCGGCGAGGTGCTCGTTGCTCGGGAGATGGCCGGGGAGGTGGTTCCGGGAGAAGCCGGCGAGGTGGTCGGAGATCGGGAGAATGCCGGCGACGAGCGGGAGAAGGGGGAACGGGGGGGTTTTGGGCGTTGGCGAGGTGCTTTGGGCGGAACAGTTCAAAGGGAGACGGAGGGGGTTTGGCCGCCGGCGAGGTGCTTGAGGCGAGGTTCTTTGGGCGGAAGGGAGAAGCCGGCAGGTGTTTTGGAGGGGAAGAGCGGGGTGGGGGGGGGTTTGGGGGGTGTAGAGAGCAATTTAGGTGAGGGGGTGGGGAGGGCGGGGGGTAATTTAGGAATTTTTAATTTTTTAGGGGTGTCCTTAGCAAATGGGGGGGTGTAGAGAGTATTTAATTTTTTTTTAATTTTTGGGGGGTGTCCTGAGCAATAGGGGGGGTGTATATAGAACCACCCAAACAAGACAGACAAGAATAGACCTTGTTCCTTTATTGACCCAAAAGAAAACTTATTATTCCACTCATTGTCCCTCAAAGCCACAGAGACTTCGATGGATAGCAAGTCTGGAGCATTGCAGTTCTTAAGCACTTAAGCAGAAGAGGAGTTCAGCTTCTTCTGCTTCCTTCTGCGAAGGCCTGTGAGTGACAAGGGGATTGTGCTTGAGTTTCTCCTTCAGGTTCGAGTGTTGGGCATGGGTCATCGTCGCAGGTGCAGGAGGGGATGCCAACAGAAGGGAATGGGCTGCAAGTGAGAGGACAGATAAGCTCTGAAGAAACTGCTGCCACACGGCTCTTCCGAGTCTCAGATCTACAACCTGTTTCTGGTGGCTCCACACGTCGGTGAATAGATGAAGTGACAATTACTAACCAGGAACAAACACCAATTCCCACAAAATATATATATATATATTCATATTCTAAGCAAACAAACAGAACTGAAATAAAAACTATACTCCAAGAACACGGATCTCATGGCCATTCCAGCTAAGATGTAGTATATGGACTATATTGATGATTTCATGGGTTTGATTACCATTAAAAATATGATACTAGCCAGGTCCAATTAGTATATTTTTATGAAACCAGAAATATAACTCAGTGGCACAAAGAAATAATGGAAATGAAAAGGGGAGTAGGAACAGGGGTCAAAAAGATGGAGCATTCATAGCCATACAAGACCTAACCCAACTTTTCAGGATCAGCAGAAAGAATTAAAATCCATTTAATAAATATTAAATGTAGTTGAGAGACCTAACTCTTCATCTAATTAGAAGCTAAATGTAGTAAAATGAATTATATAATGATTGATATGAACAATTAACTTAAAGAGAATCTTATCAAAAAGATAATACCTGGCACAGCATCTAGAAGTGTTTAAATATCAGTACTACAGTCTTTTGTGCCAAGCATGGCAATTTCACAAACGGACTCAACTATATAATCATTATGCATCAAAGGATTAAAATAGAAAGACTTCTCACCTTCTAGATTCCACAAGTAGAGCACGCTGTTCAGATGTTTTATCAGCACTAACATCTCTCTCTCTAGCAGTATAGCTGCACAAAAATAACCAGGCTACAGCAATCAGATGATCAGCAGGGCACAAAGATCGCAATGTATCATGTATTGATACTGTAATATGCAGAAATGCAGCATTGAAAATACACCAATTACCATGAAAACTACTATTTACCAGTGAAAATTCATGAGAATACATCAAATTTATGTTAAATAGCTTCGCACAACCAAAAAAAAAAAAAAAGACAAACATACATGACTGACAATCATTATTCACGACTTCTTGAGACCTAATAAGAGCTGAGTGAGTAAATCAGTACCTCGAAGGAAGAACTGCTTGAGGAACAAAAGGGGCATAAGCAGTTTCCCTCTCAACTGTAAGCCTTTGAGCTTTCTGAAACTCTTTCAGAACTGCTTGGAAATCTTTTGCATGCTTTGCATCGGCTATCTTTTTGCTTGCCTGCATTTAGAAATTCATGTCTAAGAATCACGGAATTAAGGGGGAAAATCAGCATGATGTGTAGACCAATAGTTTTAGTGGCCTTATTAGAATGAAGCATATATACAATATGTCACCTCTATATAGCTGGAAGTCTCAAAATAGCTGCCACCATGTTATAGTAATTTAAACACTATGCACCAGAAACAACAATCGTGACCACTACATCATTTGACAAGGAGGTATAGAAGATAGATAGCCTATGAAGTTCTGAGAGAGCAATCTAAAATATTAATACTTACATGGGCGAGGCAAAGACCAAGACAGAGATAACATTGCCTGCAAGAATAGAAGTTAAGAGAAAGAAAAAACAGTTAGTTATGAGATGGTCATTTAATATATGGGAGATAGCTATGGGAGAGTTTCTTGGGGGGAGGGGATAGCTGAAGCTCACCAACGACTCCAATGAAGAAGAGAAGGGCTTCCATGATGAGAAGAGTCTGGCAGGAGAAGTCTGGGCTTGGGGTTAACTAATAGGAGGAGGGAGAGATAAGAAGAACGTGCTCTATTAAATGGAATAAAGTATTTTTATTCCATCGTTCTCTTCTCCTCCTCCACAGGCTGGGACCTATCAGAAGATGCCACTGTATTTCTCAAAAATAAAAAGCAAATTGATCGTACCAATTACTATGATCCAATGCAGATCAAATAAAAAGAACCCCTATCTGTCCAACATTAAGTTGCACAAGAGTGATGCTTATCAAGACATTGTAAAATGATAGCTGGAAGTATCAATTCTTGAGTGGACATATTTCATTCTAGCTTAGGTTTAACAATTTTCATGTTATATTGCTCTAAAGAAATGCCAACAAGTGAGCCAGCAACAGTAGAGAACAGCAAATTTCAAGATAATCTTTAAACCCCAGCAACCTTACATGTTTTCTTTTCTGGGGGAACCAGCACTAGAACGGTATGCTATCACCATCTTCATAAACTGGAAATCATTGACTACATCATAAAAAATTATAAATATAAACCATAACCAACCTGAACACAGACCCGGGTGACGAGGGCCGGGTAGTCCTCCTCCCTGATGAGGCCGAGGTGGGCGAGGCAGTAGAGGAAGGCGGCGAAGTTGGTCTCGTGGCCGGTGCCGTAGTCGATGCGGGAGGCGTTGCCGAAGGAGTCGAGGAGGTAGGGGAGAAGCTCGTCAGCGGCGGGGAGGAGCTCCTCGGAGGTAATAAGGGGGAGAAGGAGGGCGGGGGTCTCGGCGGAGAGGCGGGCGAGCCAGGAGCGGTAGGGCGGGTTGCCGTAGCGGGCGGAGTGGGGGAGTGGGGGAATCTCATCGATCCAAGAGGTTAGGGCTTGGAGGAGGGAGAGGAGGGAGGTGACGGTTTGGGGGAGGGGGGAACGGGGTCGGAGATCTTGCGGCCGCGGACAGAGTGGGAGAGATCGGCGACGAAGCCAAGGAAGTGGCGGCCGGCGGCAGAGGAGATGGAGGCGGTGGGGCCGCCACAGGCGGAGCACACCGACGACGGCGGCGGGCTGGCCTCGGCCGCGGTGGCGGAGGTGGAGCAGATGGCGGCGCATGAAGAGTCGGCAGAGGCGGCGGAGGAGGGGGAGGAGGGCTCGGCGTCGGTCATTTTTTATGGGAGGCGATGCGGGGTTCGGAGGGAGAGGATGAAGAAGAATCGAGGCGGCGGGAGGGGGGAAGGGAGAAGAATCGGGGCGAAGAAGAAACGAGAGAGGGCGAGAGAGCGAGAGAGAGCGAGAGAGAGAGAGAGAGAGAGAGAGAGGAGGCGGGATGGGTGCGGGCGGAGGGAGAGGAAGAACCGGTTTAAGAAGGCCGGAGGGGAGGGAAGAGGAGGCAGAAGAAGGAGGAGGCAGAGGAGGGAGGAGGAGGCAGAGGAGGGCTTGATATGTCGATCGAGGATGGAGGAGGGGGGCGGACGCGGGTTTGGTTTTCAACGACGCTACTAAGCGTCGTTATAGGCCAACTCTACGACCACACTATCAAGCGTCGTATATTGCCGACGCTTTTAAAATGCGTCGGCTATTTTTGGCGCTCTGCGGGACATTGCCGACGCTTGCAGCAAGCGTCGGCAAAAACATGTCGTTAAAATCTCTTTTTTCCGTAGTGACGCAAAGCCCTAGGTAGATCGTCTTCCGTGGGAGTGCTAGCTCGCGCAGGAATGCAGCAATGGCTGAAGCTTTCTCCTTCTAAACACTCAACCTTTGATTGTTCTTCAAAGAGATGGAGGATGGACGTGAGGAAGAAGGAGAAGAAGGGATGGAGGCCCTCAGAGAATTTTTTCAGAATTTTTTGAAACCTCTAAATATGGTATATCTTGAACCCAAGGCATGGGGGTCTTTTATAGCCAAAAGATCTCCCCACGTATCACACCTAATTTAGCAAACTAAATAAGAAGATCCGGTTAGTCTAATTTCTTCCACTGACTTCACCAAATCAGATTAGACTTAAACCGGTTAAGAAGGCACCTAAATCAGTCAAACTGATTTTTCTTATAGGCATGGGCTAACTCGAATCATTAAGTGATCCAATCAAAATGTGATCGACCCCAAGCTTGCTTGAGTCGACCCCATCTTCAAGCCTCAAGAAAACAAGTCTCTGGAATCTCTAAGAGAGTCGACCCCAATGTAATTTGAGTCGACCCCACCTTGAGTCGACCCCAACTGAACATGAGTCGACCCCAAGGTTGTGTCATTCAAAACTGGGTCTCTGGAATCCCTGAGAGGGTCGACCCCAATGGAACTTGAGTCGACCCCACTGTACCTTGAGTCGACCCAAAAAGAGTTGAGTCGACCCCAGTGAAAAAAGGCTGAAATATAAGGTTCTATGTTTCCTGAGAGGGCCGACCCCAATGTAGCATGAGTCGACCCCAGTGAAAGTTGGGTCGACCCCAGTGAAAGTCGAGTCGACCCCAAGTCTGATGAACAGTGGTTTGAGTCGACCCCAGAAAAGTTTGGGTCGACCCCAATACGGGTAGAAGCATAACGGCTAGTTCTGCAGAAGTACTTTTTGTCCTCCCAACAGTAAGTAACGGCTAGTTTTTGAAATCTAACCAATGGGGGGTGTCCAATGGATGAGAGAAACTATTTAAAGTGACACTATTCATTAGAGAAAAGATACTTTTGCAAAATATCAAAGCTTACACAAGAAAGACAAGTGCCCTAATCTTCTTCATCCAAGTGCTTCACTCAAGAGTCCAAAAGAAGTGGAAAAACAGATTCTAAGCAACATTAAAAGATCCATCAACCCTTGAAGAGTGAAGCAATCTTGACAAAAAAGAGAGAAGTCTTATCAAGCGATAACTATATTTTAAACTCTTCTTTGCAGCTTATAATTGTTATATTTGCTCATTTAGGAGTTTCAACTTTCTTCTTCTTTTTAATCACCTTATAAAGGTTTGTTTGTGAGCCCGTAAAACCAACAGTGTAGGTTTATTGGTGAACCCGTAAAACCAATTGTGAAGGTTCGTTGGTGAGCCTGTAAAACCAACGTAGGTTTTTGGTGATCCTGGAAAACCAAAGTGTAAAGGTTTTTGGATTGTGAGCCCGAAAAACAATCCACTGTAATCCGCGGGATTATAATAAATTTCCAAGGGGTCGCTTGGGGAGTGGACGTAGGTGCTTAGGAGAGCATTGAACCACTATACTTCTTATGTGTTTGCATTGTGTATTGTCTTAACTTCACTCACTCATCAATTGACTCAATTAAGATAGTAAAAATTTAGAGAAACCAATTCACCTCCCCCCCCCCCCCCCCCCCCTCGTGGCTTGTCACCTTGGGCAACAATACTGGCTATAAATTTGGCATTATTTCCTTAGCATAGTCGTAGCACACTCAAAATTTACACAAATCACCTTTTTTCTCTTCCATTTGTAAAGGTGGAGTCAGCATTCTTCATAGGTCATACGATCTACATCTCTTTATTCTACATACACTTCCTTAATGGTTCACAGTTCAAACAGACTTGGACTTCATTCTGCTATTTAAAACTTTGATAATTCAATTAATTATTGTTTTGACTCTTGATATATATCAAGATTAGTACGCAAAGGTGGATGAGGAATTTAAGCCTTGTTTTCAGCCAAAAAAATGTTAATTAATATGACTTCAACGAGTGTATAGTCCACCTCCTTCCCGCTGTAATATATCTGGAACCTAATACCATCAAGCAAATTCTAAGACTATCCCTCAAACAACTCCATTCCTTTTCCTGAACACTAAAAATCAAATACGTATATCCGTTACGTACGCCAAAGATCATGTTCAGAAAAAATAAAAAAGGCTATCCCTCAAACAATTCGTAGCATAGATCATGTGGGTTGCACGGTTTACACTGTAGAATAGCCGCCAATTGAACACATACTTCACAGGCAATAATGCATTTATCGAATGAAAAGTGGATTCATTCGACCATGGGCATTCTCTTTTGTTCTCAATTATTCAAAGTAGAAGAATTTTGACGTCTCAGTCCCTATTAATGCGAATGGGTGTAAGCCTCGCTGCTCGGAAACACCTTTTATCTAAAATGACTCGTAGCACGGCAAACTGCTAACAGCCAGTAAGAGATTGTGCAGAAAGTCGTTCAGTCTTAATTTCAGATTTATTCTGTAAAATAAAATTTCAATAAAATCAAAAAAAAGGAGTCTTTATGTCTCGTTATCGAGGACCTCGTTTCAAAAAAAATATGCCGTCAGGGGACTTTACCAGGACTAACTAGTAAAAGACCTAAATCCGGAAGTGATCTTAAAAACCAATTGCGTTCTGGAAAAAGATCGCAATATCGTATTCGTCTAGAAGAAAAACAGAAATTGCGTTTTCATTATGGTCTGACGAAGCGACAATTAGTTAGATATATACATATCGCTGGAAAAACCAAAGGGTCAACAGGTCAGGTTTTACTACAACTACTTGAGATGCGTTTGGATAATATCCTTTTTCGATTGGGTATGGCTTCGACCATTCCTGGAGCTAGGCAATTAGTTAACCATAGATATATTTTAGTTAATGGTCGTATAGTGGATATACCAAGTTATCATTGCAAACCCCGAGATATTATTACTACGAAGGATAAACAACAAGCACTAATGTACTAATGTACCTTATTTGATAGTTGTCCAACTACTTATGATAGCCATCAAGCACTGCACCAAACTCTACAGTATAAACATCGCACGCAAAGTGGGGGTGCAATTAAGCCGAGCTAAGTCGAGCTCGAGCTTGACTTGATTGAAAATACTTAAGACCAGAACTTGACTCGAGATCGATCGAGCCTCAATATTCAAGCTCGAGCTTGACTTGAATTAAAATACTTAAGATCAGAACTTGACTCGATTTTATGTATACACACACACACACACTAAGCTTGCAAGTCATGAAGCAGAATATTTGTTACTAAAGCTCGATTTGAAAAATTGTCCAAGCTACTTGAGCACGGTAACTGTGAGACCCAATAGTCCCACATTGGAAAGACTCGTTCCAGAGCCTGGGCATATGAGGCGGATGTCTCCAAATCCTGCAGACGCGTTTTGGGTGGAAAACAAAACCGAGGAGGGGTGAAGGACGCTTGCGTGAAGCCCCGGAACCGGACAATATCTAGCAGGGGAGCCCCGCGTTTCCTCCTCATGCGGCCCCCACATGGGCACTGAGTGCCTCACGTGCCCCGAGGAGGCGGGGGCGTAACATTTGGTATCAGAGCCGAGGACGGCTCTTGTCCGATGGTGGGAAGGGTGTGAGACCCAATAGTCCCACATTGGAAAGACTCGTTCCAGAGCCTGGGCATATGAGGCGGATGTCTCCAAATCCTGCAGACGCGTTTTGGGTGGAAAACAAAACCGAGGAGGGATGAAGGACGCTTGCGTGAAGCCCCGGAACCGGACAATATCCAGGGGAGCCCCGGGGTCCCTCCTAATGTGACCCCTACGTAGGCACTGAGTGCCTCACGTGTCCCGAGGAGGCGGGGGCGTGACATTAGTAACAATTTAAGTTGAGTCAAGCTTACATCGGAGCCAAGTTTAAACAACTTGCAAGCTGGACTCTGCTCGCGCTCGACTCATCCATACTTGCTGCAGAGGATCCCAGTTCATCTTGAAGCCCAGCATGGATCCGGTCACCGATTAACGTGAAGCCGCTCGGCGATGTAGGCTGGAGATCGGTTCAAAAGTCACATCGTTTGAGCTATAAAAACGATTGGTCTATTTTTAAATATCGACCGTTGGATCTATTCCGTACACCTCTCAAAGCACTAAGAACTCATCCCTCCATCCCCTGTGTGGATCTTAGAGCGATCGTTGTACGCCCCTGTCCACGTCTTCTCCGTCACGTCACGCGTCGCCGGACGCCGGAAGGCGGCAAGGGAGCGTGGAAGCACGGCGCGGTTCGGGGCGAAAAAGTCGGTAGGTGTCCATAACGCCGACATAACGGAACCGCAATTCCGTTTGCTTGGTGGTATTCTACGAAACCCGGAGGGGGCAAGTCGACATTAATTGTTGGAGTGGGTCCCCCATCCTGTCTGGGCCTGTGATTCCCACGGACTGGGCCCCAGAAAATATTCCACGGTTCATGATGGATCTTTTCTTCCTTTGCATGATCCAGCCCATCAAATTTTGTTTTTCTTTTACTTTTTTCTTTAATTCAGATAGCTCTAAGTGATAAAGTTCTTGGTTTTTAGCAAAATGAGTATAATTCTTCATGCTACCTAGATGAAAAATTGACAATCTTCACATAACCATCATGTAGCAATGTAGCAGAGATTCAATGGTTAGATGGCTATGTAATATGCATTCTTGTGGCCATGCAATACACCCATGTCATTCATATAAAAGCAACTGCTATGACTTTCTTTATTCTATCAGCCGAGGTGATTGAGCACTTCCAGGAGGCGGGGCGAGAGACTGAGTATCCACTACTGTGTGACATTCGACTGCTATTGAGAAAGTGTTGTACCTTACAAGCCATACACGTGCTTCGTGAGACAAATAAAACTGTTGATTGGGTCGCTTCTTTTGCTACCAACCATTCAAGAGAGATCTTCTGGATTGAGCATGCTTATGTTCCTCCGCCACTGTGCAGTCTACTTTCTAGTGATTCAACTGGTAGTGTTCACATGAGATTAACGTGAGCAGCTGATGTACAAAAAAATAAAAAATAAAATAACCGGTATCGTTCCTCCTCATAATGATCATATAAGCATGGTACGATGTTAATAAGGTTCCCACATGTCGTTGTTGGGTTTTGCTTCTTATTGGTATTTCTGATCTTTCTTTGCTTATGGTTGTTTTTTATTTTCTATGGTTTCTATCATGAGATTTGTAGATGGATTGCGACTAAGCCTGATACAAGTAGCTCCTATAGCAACAATTTTCATTGACGAAATCATTCCGTTAGGATTGCGTAACAAAACCAAACATAATAAAAATGCAGTTTACTTTTTAACTGGCAGAGCTCATCATGATTGAAATGAACCAAATTGTAAGTGTTTTAAGCTTGTAGACTCCGAGGATGGCTTGCTATAAATTAATCAAACTTAAATTTGGCGGTGAATTACATTTCTATTTCTTCTCAAGAACAACAATCTATTATTCTAAAGTACTACTATTACTATTACTAGGTAGCACTATTGTTACTATTATTATTACTGTTACTGGACTACTACTATTATTACTTTTACTATTATTTTATACCTTGGGCAATATGTTTAGAAATAAATATATTTGATAAAATTAAAATTTGAGAAATTACAAAATGATATTTAATGTGTGAGGATTTAAAGCACCAACTAGCACCACACCCATTTATACACTCTCTAGCGGGCAAATGGGCCTCTGCACATGGCATGGTGGCAAGATAATGGCACTATGAAGGATTTCTTTTTATTGGCAATTGTTTAATAATAAATGACTATATGAAATATTAATGATCATTTAAAATTAAGACTACACCCTAAAATTCATATGGGAATATGAGTGAAAATTTATGACTCGTCCTATTAACCCGACTCGCAAATGGCCTCCTTGAAGAAGGTTCGTATTTAACATACATAGATTTAGACTATAAACTCGTCAATCAATCTAGATCTATTTATTAAATAGATCAGGTTTAGATTTAACCCCTATATCATTTAATCTATTTGACTTATTTAATAATTGAGTCGGATCATAATACGACCAATTTAACATGTTTATTTAAAGCTTAGTTAACATATCTCTGTCGTGTTTAACTCGACTCAATTGTCCTATTTTACCCGTTTCAAGCTATTTGGCCCGTTAAAAATCCACTCGAACCCATTTAACCAAATTTGACTAGTTTAATAAATAAGTTATGCAAATCTAATTAGATTACTTATTTAATAAACAGATTGAGTTTAAATCTGAATTTTTGATCTATTTAATAAATAGGTTAAATTTAGATTAATGAATTTTTGATCCAACTTACATCCAACTTGATCCATGTCCGACCCGACCCAACCTAACTTGATTGCCACCTCTACATGGGATGTATCAAAGTTTTCACTGAAAAAAAAAAGTAATGAAAAAGGGGTCAAACAAATTATTGTGGTGACTTTTTTCCGCTTAAAATATTTGGAATTATTTGCTTACGTAAGAACAATACAACAATCTAGCTATTTCATTGCAAGCACAATTCATCTCAAGGTAGGCATGGAAGCCATAATCTTACCTATTTTTTTTTCCATCAATATGGTAGTAAAGACAGAAAGCAAATGATATAGTGCTGGCTTATAAGAAATAAATTTGGATAATGACGGTGATGATGATGGAAGCGAACATCAGAAGTCATCTCCAGCTGTCCCATGTTAGATTTATATGCAATTAAGCCCATGATCTTCCCTTTCTATTTTTATATACTCCAAAGTATAAACTACCTCATAAAACAAATTAATTTCATACACCAACCAATAGGCACATCAGAGGTTTAAGAACAAGAAATGGGCCAGGTGAACACCAGGGATACAAGGCATCGACTCCACGACAAGAGATGCGAACCCCACAAAGACCTTTCGTACTCCAGGGGGGCATCCTTTTTTGTAGGCTCAAGCCCAACTCCCTCTCCTACCTCTTACTGTATATCTGTCTATTGACTCTTCTGTCTACCTTTTAGATTTTTAAGCAGAAGAAGATTCCTATTCTAGAGAAAAAGTATGCTTGTGTTTTATGTATTGTGAGTTGTTCAGAAGCTGAAAAGCTGGCCGGGTGGCAAATGCCAATGGTACTTGAAGAATTTCCTAATAAACATTAAAAAATTCCTCACCATTACCTGCCAATTGTTTGCTTATAATGTTTTTCTTTCCTCATCTTTGTTCATTTATGTAGGTGGAACATAAGGTTAGTCCATGCATAGATCCTCTCCAAGATTATGAAGATTCAAGAATCAAGTATGGACTAACAGAATCGAGCGAGGTCAATTATAAAGGTGATGTTTTTTATACTTCAACCTCATGCTAGTCTCAAGGACAGATATGAGACTTGAGAGAGGCTAATCAAGTAGCAGATAATTAAGTATGATGTGAACTTATAGTCACTCACCATCATGATATAGAAAGAGAATTTTGTGCATAATTTTAAAGCCTTTCATATAAAGAAATCACATGCTTGTGTGCCTAGATTTCCATTTTTCATGTTAAGTGAGTTAATTTTATTTAGAAAGAGAAGTAGACTAAATTTAATAAGGGAATGGTTGGACTTTCAAATGAAGCAAAATATTTTTATGGCTCAGAATGCATGTAAAATTAATTGAACAAGATCTACCATAAGTCTTAAAAAAAAATTGTAGACAAAGAGAGATGCATGACTTTGATTTCTTACAAGTAAGGCTAACTTGTTGGTTGTGGGAAATGCCATAGAGTAATGTGCTTTAAGATTATAATCACAGATGAATATTTATCCTAAGTTTTTAATATGCATCTTTGGATATAACATTACGACTGCAAATACATTTTCGTGGAATAAATGCATTTGATTCCAATGACCATAAGTAGAGTTAAACAAATAATTTTTTTTAATTTCTCATTTTTCTTGGGGAGAGATTGTTGCTCTGTTATCTCTGTCCCCGAGGAAGACTGAAGATGATAGTTCAGCCGCATAGTCTTTATACTTTATAAATTGATCACTCCATTATCTTCAGCCTTTAACTTTTAATGCAACAATTTGCGCAGTTGTTCAGTTTTAGACAAGTTATTGGCAAAATGATGCCTTCATCAGTATTTGTTTAGGCAGTTAAGCTTAAAATGATGCCTTCATCACTGTTTTTTGGCAGCTTAAGCTTAAAATGATGCCATCACTACGACATGCTATCAAGCAACATCACATCATAATTTCCTAAAGAATAAGTATCACCTAAATCCGATTCCATTTATGATTTGGATTGATATTTTAAAATTTTAGATTTTTCTTTTTAGTGCAGGCATAATTTCTTCTTTCAAATAACATTTCAAAACATTCAAGAACAAGTGGAGACATCCTATTAAATCCACAGGGCCTTTATTTAATTCATTTATGAAAAACCTGCAATAATATTCTCCACTGAATTGCAGACCAACATTATACTGAAATTACCATCTCCTAGCAAAAATACCTTTTAATAATGTTCAAAAGCATATGAATGCATGTAATGTTCAAAAGCCTGTTGAATTAAGGAAAGGACCCAAAATTTTACTGCTGGGCCACATCACGTGTTTGGCACGTGTGGCAGGGAAGAAGACTTCCTCTGGTTCCCATCGTCATGGGCCGGAGGAGCTCGCCAAAGGTAAGGCAAGCTTCATCTCTCCATTCTCCTTTCTTTGAGGCCACTGCTCCACCTTGAATCCCACCAGCAAGTTGCCAGGTTGGTGATAAATAGGACTCCCCTGTTTGATTTTTTTCCTCCTATTTCGGCCTGTCGTCGCCGTGCGTCGCTCGCCGTCAGCACCACTATGGGTTGTCGACCGTTGGAGGTTGTCGGCCACGAGCGCTTGCTGCCACCAAGCACCTCCTACTGCTCGGAAAGCAAAAGAAAGAGCGAGACTCACTGTTCTCTCTTCTCTTATTTTCTCTCTCCTCTCTCTAGTTTTTCTCTCTCTTCCTGTTTATCTCATTTTCTTTCTCTCTCTGTTTATGCTTTTAAGTGGACCAGCAGAAAATCCATCTCTCCTTTGTTTCTCTCCATGCTTTTTGGTCAACCCTATAGAGGGTCTTGGACAGACATCATCATGATTACCCCAAGTAGCTATGCAGCATGTTGGCCCCCACTATAGCACTTACTGAGCATGTTTGAATTTCATCATCATCAACGTTTTTGAGCTATCTATATTGTAGCTTCACTCTTGTTCTTGAGTTAACTTGTTAGACTATCCGGGTCCGATCAATTCGAGCACCTAGATATTACTACCTAGTTGACCCCAATAGAGGGTCTTAGTCTAGTATTGCTACGACCCCCCGTCGCGATAGCTTTAACCCAACCATCACCAAGTATTGTTGGACTCTACATCATAAATCCTAATTGTGTTATATGTACCATGGTCAGATTTTTGTTTCGTGAGTTGACTGATTTAATTAGCCAAAGCAGACCGACCTAGATCGTCAGACGTTGCTACCTAGTCGATTTTGTCCGTCTTGCACTTGACAGTTGCCAGCTACCATTGGACCCAAAATTGATAGTCCCTGATCTATTATCTTTTTTTTGATTGGATATATGTTTCTTAATCAAATGGATTAAATTATGCTGTACTAAACAATTAAGCATTGTAATCTAGCTAGCCTCGTATATCTTTCTATACAAATCTATTTTCATAGTCAGCCCTGGTTTTGTATGGAGCTGTAGTTATTCGAATAGGAAAAAGCTCAATGAGATCTTATACTCAATTTTCTAAATCAAGCTAAGGCCCTAACTTTTATTTATATTTAATTTGCAATTAAAGGAGAATATGAATATGTGTAATTCAAATATTATAACTTTAAAATTAGATAATTAATGAATAATTGATTCATTAATATGGTGAGCGATTGATAAGGGATAAGTTGGTATTATATTGATATTAAATTGACTGAAAATGTTAGGTGTGGATTGGTAGCATTGTAGCTATATTAGATTGTGATAGAGGTAAGAATTCTTATATTCGGTCACCATATATATATATATATATAATACACACACACATATATACATACATACATACATACATACATATATATATATATATGTACGTGTATACATATATATATATATACACACACACACGTACATATATATATACACACACACACACACACACACACACACACACACACACACACACGTACACACACACACACATATATATATACATATATGCATACATACATATACACACACACACACACATATATATATATATATTGGTTTGTACCGCTGGATTTCCATCACAAGATTTGTATCGATAAATTTGATTATTATATATATTTTATGATTTTCAATACAAATATATTCGTATGTTTTATACGTATCAAATATTGAGAATATGATGTGAACAATTATATCTTGAATTTAAGAACAATTCATTATATAAATGGTAAGTGATTCGACAAGAGTAACATGTAAATCAGATAGATAAGATATAGTGTGTACTAATCTCGTCATAGTGCCCAAGGGCTGATATATGAGAATAGCCCCCACGAGCTTATGCATGGGATAGCTTCCAAGGGCTTAAGTGTGGTATAGTGACCATGAGCTGATGCATGAAAATAGCCTCTACGA
Organism: Phoenix dactylifera; assembly: GCF_051530095.1. Classification (NCBI taxonomy): domain Eukaryota; kingdom Viridiplantae; phylum Streptophyta; class Magnoliopsida; order Arecales; family Arecaceae; genus Phoenix; species Phoenix dactylifera. The sequence goes on from NC_143200.1 coordinate 7,567,368, forward strand.
GCTTATGTGTGGAATAGCCTTCATGGGCTTAAGCGTGGTATAGCGACTGTGGGTTGACGCATGGGGATAGCCTCCACGAGCTTATGCATGAGATAATGACCATAGGTTGACGTATAGAATTATATCAATTATGGACCGAGTCATGATCTTGGTTAGTCCATAATCGAAAGATAATTAAAGAGAAAAATGGAAATCAAGTTTAATGAGAAACAAATGAAATGACACAAGAAATTATTGTTGAACAATTGGATACATATGTGTGTGTGTGTGTGTTTATATATGCCTTATGATAAAATAATAATATGCATATTATTTGTATGAGCTTTCCGAGTATTGATACAATATTTATTTTATATTGCTAATTGATTGTTTTCTTATTACTTATAGTATAATGGTTTGGACTTTTTACTAGGCTGTAAAGCTTACAACCCCTTCCTCTTTCTATTTTTTAGAATTGCATATTGCGTAGTACTTGGCTATAGTTGAGATCACAAGTAGAAGGGATGAATAGATAGAGCATCATTGATATTGATTGGATGATTAAATTCTATAATTAGATTAGTTTTATTGTTCGTTATGAATTAAGATCATTAATATTCACGAATATTGAGGTTGTGATAATTTTTTTAGGCCTAGCATTTTTTCTAGAGCTCTACCCTAGAGAGTGTGTGGCCGTATCGCATTTCAAACCCAGGTGTTGGATTCGTGGCATAACAATTAATGGTTACAATATATAGCTAAGCATGGGGTCTGTCAAGAAATTCATTCAATGCAAATATAAGAAAGGTCATTAGAGCCTTGAATATAGCTAATCTCTTCAAAATATGGTAGAGAAAGAATCTTTAAGGTTAAACAATGTTGACAGTTGTAACATCATTTGTACTGCAAGACTTAGACATTACAAAACTTGAACCAATTGCCAGCTCCAAAATGCCTTCCCCACACTATATTGAAAACAGGTACAGACCACCTCACCTGCAAAATTAAATGATCCATGTTACTTGAGCTGGTAGCTAAAGCTAATGAGCAAGAGTGATGTTCCAATCATATGGCTTCTATTGCTTTATCCTGAGAGGAAGAGTGATGACTTACAGAACAAGAAATGCAGAATAGTTTTGGAGAGCAGATGAAGTGGGAACTTAACATAAGAATTTTTATGCAGGTCGGTTGCATAAAATGCCTTTCTCTTAAGTTAGTCGAGTTGGCATTGCTTTTGCCGTCGTCCAAATGTAATCATGGAAAGAAGGCTGCAGGGTGATCTCCATTTTGGAGGAGGATACAGAACTTCAGCTTAAGCAAAGGTGGTAGTCCCTCAGCTTGATTACAAGAGGAATTCTATGGTTTTTCTTTTGATCGCCAATTAATCGACAAAGTGAATTGTTCAATAGACTATTACCATAGCCATACACTTCATTTTTTCAAAAATAATAACAATTCTGGGTCACCAATCATTGAAAATTTTCATGTCAAAAGCCAATGTAACACCTCGCAAGGTTCAAAAACATAACTACAATTGCAGAAGGGAGGAACCACCCATGCCAGAGAACTATCTATGCAAAAACCACATCACCATTTATTTTTTGTGTAGCTCATATTTGTCCTCATCATCATTTTTTTTTGCAGACCTCAAGTCTTGATTAGGCAGCACAAGAGCAAGTGCAAGAACAAGTACTGTGGTAGTCGTTAAAGGTGAAGCACGCTTGGCATTGTTCATGTGCCACAACAAATGGTCACCAACTGGTTGTGGTATTATGCATTTGAAGGCACTCTAACATTTTCTTCCTATCCTGAAGGTGAGGTTTCCCTTACAAAACAGAATCATCCATGCACACAATCCCTTCTTTGCAGGCTATATGGATACAGTCTGAAGAATGACGTTCACTGAACCAGGCAAATTATTCTCATTCTTTCTTTCATGTTTCTTCAGTCTCCAAATCATAAATGTGATTTCTTTTTCTTCTTTGGAAGAAAGAATTAGCCTCAGGTCTAATCGCTTTCATTCAGTAAATGATAGAGAAAATAAAAAGGCATTCAGGAATATGATGAGGATTGTAAATATAGGGTTTTTCATTAGAACATTATAATATCGGTATGTGCATCTAATTGTTTGACTTGGAAAAAAAAAAATATAACATTGGGTGGCACACTGCGAGTGAATGATAAGGAAAGGAGAGTGATATAAAATCACCATCGCCATTTTCAACAACCATGCGAACGCAGTATTATATTCTCTCAATTTGTTCAAGTGTTATAGATCTCAACGAAGTTAAACAACAAGCATATTAGACTGAAGAAGGTTGAGTTTGGATGCTGATACCAATTACCTACCGTAGTCTTAAGAAAAAACCAGTCGTTGTCCAAGTTTATCTGAACTAGTCTAGTGTTGCGTATCTTGGCAGGGCAGACATGTGCAGGCCCTCATATTGGCCTTCATATTGTACTTGGCTGGAAATCAACAACCACAGTACTTTGGAAACTAAAACTATTCCAATTTTCTAGAGTTTTTGCAGATTGACTCACTTAAATATTGGAAGGAAACGTGTTTTGGAACATGGGATGTCTCATGGCTTGTGTTTAAGCTTGATAAATTGCAATGGCAAGACAAACAAACCACGTTACAGTTGCTATGTCATCATGACTGTTGATTAAACTCGTTAAATTTGAGGGTTCTGCATGTGTTTATCTGAATGGCCACACAGAAATCAACTTGAAGCACTCTAAACTATTTATTGGTAGCTCATCAATGTTTAACAACCTTGCTGAAAAGTAGGTAGACTCAATGGAAATTCTTTAGTGCCATGAGATACTTCACTACAGTAGATGTCCAAAGAGAACTTTAAGGAAGAATGTCCGGCTTCTGATCAAAAATTTGTCATGAAAAATATAGCCATTGATTACTTCAATTGAGGATTCGAAGTCGCATTTTGTGCTTTGAAGATATAAGTTTAGAAATGAATTTATTTATTGATCGTCACATCCAATATGCAGCGAAGTCATGCTTGTAATACCATTCTAATTCCACAGCCGCAATAGAGCTGATAGAAAAGCAAGTAATGACACACCATATGTCATGTTAAATGCTCATGTATGATGTATCTGGCCCTGTTTTTTTTCTTTTTTTCTTTTTTTTGGTGTAACGGCGTCTCACTACATACGGCCGTGAGTGTGCCCGGAATAATCACCGTACAAAATACGCTCTAGTGCCGATGGCACATGCTCCAATACCCCCCATGTGACAACTCCAGAATGATGCGCTGCGAAAAAAGCGACCAAGTCTGCCGCACTGTTCGCCTCTCAAAATATATGTGCGACACTAAAGGAATCAGACTCCTCTAGAAAATGGCAAATATCTCTGATTAGAGGGTGAAGGTCTATCCTGACATGCCCGCTCCGGATCCAGTCGATCACTATAGCAGAATCGCCCTTAAGAAAGATTCGTCGCGCACCCAGGTGCACTCTGGCATGGACGAGGCCCTTCCATGCCGCACACAGCTCCACCACAGGCACTGACTCATCAAAGGTACGGCAACCTCTAGTTGCAATCAGTCTAGAATCCTGGTCTCTAATCACAAAGCCCACGCCACTTCTGCTGCCTCTCTTCGAGATACTGCCATCCAAGTTCACCTTGAGGAAACCAGGGGGTGGAGGCTCCCAGGATACCAATGGTATCATCGCATACCTGGGCAATGTAGGGGCCAAGAAGGAGCCCCAGATGTCCCTGACACCTCTAGGTGGGCTCTGTGCTACCGAGCTGATAAACTCAGCTGCATGGGCAGATGCTCTGGCCGCCACTGATCTTGGATAGAACCCTACCTCTACCATCGAAAGTTCTCGCGTTTTTGTCCAACCATATGTGATATGCCATATATGCCCATACCAATCCTCTCTCTGCCATACCCGGCCTCCGGGCTATATCTCTCAGCTGGCTTAGAAAAGCCTCCGAAGAAGTGAAGCTCGGCTGGTGGGCCAAGGCGAAGCCCCAAACCTGAGTCGCACAAGGGCAGGTAAACACATGGCTAATAGTCTCCTCCTCCCCTCGGCAACCCTCACAATCAGCTGGTATGCGGATCCCCCTCCGAGCCAAGACTCCTCTAGTGGGTAGAATACCCCATGCCATCCTCCACAGGAAAAGGGCCACCCATGGATAAATATGTAACCGCCAGATCCAAAGGCCTTCTAGCTGACGGGTGTGCCCTGGGTCTACTACCGCCTGGAGATCACCAACTATCATTGTCGTCCTCCTTGTCAGACTCCATATCCTCCTATCCGTCGACCCCTCTACAGGTAGGGGAGTGGCCAATATCCTCTCAGCTAAGGTGTCACCGAAAAGAAGGTGGATCCGATCAGCATCCCATCTACTCTCTTCCGAATCTACGAGGTCACACACTCTGCTACCGGTTGTCGCAGCTGGGTCAAACATAGTAGGCCATCTGGATAATGGTAGTCCGGGCAGCCATCTGTCCTCGACAATATCAATGCTGCGGCCATCCCCCACCGCCCACAAGATATGGGGGAGTACCTACAGGGCTCGCACACACATCTCGCGTCAGATGTAAGAGCATCAGCGTCCTGGTAAATCAGTAGAACTCTGCTCCCCGCACTTAGCTCTCATCAACCTGCTCCATAATCCATCTGGCTCTAGAATGAATCTAGCCACATGCCTAGATGCCAACACCTCCCATCTGATGAGGAGGGAGTGGATACCAAGACCCCCACTCCTCGTCGGCTGACAGAGGACCTCCCAAGCAAGCAAGTGGGTGCCACCTCTCCATGCACGTCCGCCCCAAATAAAGCTCCGAATCAGTTGCTCTAGTGACCTCAGCAAGGCAACTAGAACAATAGTATTTGAGAGCAAGTATAAGAGAATAGAGCTCAACACTGACCTAGCCAGGATAACCCTGCCCATCATAGAAAGGGTGCTCGCCTGTCTAGCCGCTGCCGAAATGTCATCTCCACCCCAAAACTGTCAATCCTGCGCAGACGACGGCCAGTGATGGGGATCCCCAGGTACCGCATGCTACCATCCTTCTCACTAATCCCCAGAATCTCCGAGATGGCACCTTTCACCTGAGCATCAATCTTAGGGCTGTTGCATATAGCTGATTTGGCCATGTTAACCCGCTGTCCGGAAGCACTACAATACTCCACCATAATCGTTCGGAGTGCCCGTGCTAACCTCCGACTCGTCCTAACCATCAGTATATAACAAGTGGGAGATCTGGAATGTACCTATCCTTGGCCTGTAAGGCCCCAGATCCTAGGTTATCTGAAATAGTCTTTATTTTTAAGTGAAAAATTTTGATAATTATAATGGATTAGAAGGAAATGAAACTTGATATTACTGGCAGAAAATTTGATTTGCGTCATGATGCAGCACTCTTACCCATGTCAGTTTTAGGTTACCCACAAAACTCACATTAGTGTAGCTGAATTATATAATTGTAGACTTGCAAACTGGGATAGAGCCCTGCGGTTGCAGCGCTGCTCCAAAATGAAAGGAGGTTCTGTCTTCAAATCTTCGTAGTGAAGTTCCCAAGTATTGGGCACAAGTAACTCTACTAGGTGATGTGAAAATAGGAGCTACAATATATGTGATTGGTTATTTCTTCGAAAATCTTGGTTGTGTTGTGAGGATATGTCATGTCTGAAGAAGTTGAGAAGACATGGTTAAGCAGTTTTAGAACTAAACACAAGCTGATAGCAGATTGAGACCCTCCCCTTTCATCTCAGGCTAGAAAATAAGTCATAAAAAGGCTCTCCTCTATTCTTGCTTATCGTCGCAAATTTATTTTGTAAATTCAGAACATGCAATGCTATCACAATGATAACCATAACAACAAGCCCTGTCTTACCTGTTTGGGGAACAGTCAAAACTATACTAGCCATTACAAGTTTATACTACCTGTCATCAAAAGCTCAGAACTTCTGCAGCCCCCAAAGAAACAAAACAGAAAAGCCATGTGCTTCATTTGTACATCTTTGTTTGTACAATATCCTTATTCTCAAATTCAAATGACACCAAAGCGATCAAATTCAATTTTACTAGATAGGCTTGCTCTTTAAATTCATTATCATGGCGCACCCTCCACCCCGAACACGCAAAGAAAAAGGAAGGAAAAACACAGACACACATGCACATGCATGCATGCGCACACAAATTAACAACATCACAATGATTTAATTTTATATTCTCGCAATTTCTATTACTATCGAAAGTTCGATAATATTATAGGGTCAATGTGTTCGAGGGAATCTTCGGTTTTGCTAATTCCTATTGTTGCAGAACTTCCCAATGGCAGAAGCACAATTATTTGCATCAGTTCACGTAATGAAATAGCTGCATGTGCGTGCACTGTTGCATGCGACTTTCTCGAGTGTTTGCAATAAATACTAGGCGCACCAAATATTCTGGTTTCTGTAGTAATACTATGGGCTGTATACTTCTATTTAATATTTATAGCTGTTAATCCTAGTAGCCCATGTTTGTCTTTATACACTGCTTTCAATTTTTTTAGGCTCTAAACTTCACAGGATGACTTACCTGTTAAAATGCTAGAAAGATGGCACGCAAGCCTGTTTCTTAAGTTAGTACATGAGAGCACCTTCGCTGTTAGCCTTGGTCATGCATATAGGTGCACCTGCAATGATGAACTAAGAACCCTGCAAGAAGGTGGAGCATTGCCATTGAGTTGACTTCTGTTGATGAATTTGTTGAACCCCAATAAATGAGTACGTAGTTTACCTGAAATTTGCTACTGATTAGGTGAATCTGAATATGTGTTTGAATTTTGTTTTTGTGGTGCAAGCAGAGGTGGTTTAATTTGCAGCAAGGCCAACAAAGCTTGCCTTTCGATGTCTTCCTACTGGCATTATGAGGCAGAATTTGTTATGAAGATGGATTCCAATTGGAGAATTAAATTCGGTATTTTAATTTTTTCCATGTATTATGTTATTTTAAGTTGGCTCTTAGGTGATGTTTCTTTTTAATTCCAGGTGGAGCAATCAAAGCGACGTGTGTTACTGGTGTCTGCTCCAGAAAAGCTGAGAGGTGCCTAACCAGTTGTAAAGATTAGGTTCGTTGAAATCATCGAAACTCTCGGTAAATTGGAAGAAAAGAATGGCACTTCAGGCATTGCCCATAAAGAAGCCTTCCTCATGCCACTTTGGATGTCATATTCACTTGTAATCAGAGAGGTAGAGCATATGCCGGCTTGTTCTGTTTGCTGCTGCTAAGTGGTTGAACAAGGGCCGGCTTTTAAGCAAATTAGATGTAGATTTTTTTTTGGTTTGCCATGTTCTAAAAATGAGACTCGTTTTACTATGATTTTTCAAGACTTTGATATCACAAACCATTCATGATAATAAAAAATACCGGCAAGGTCGAGATAAAGGCGTAAGAATAAAGGCATGTCTTCGTTCCAGTTCCCTGCCTACAATGAAAAAGCTGGAGGAAAAAAATTAGATAGCAGAATTAGAGATGACTTCTTGGATTAGATTTGGTGGATTGGCAAGGTCAAGATGTAAGAACTATCGCAGCCTTGTGATTTTGCTGTCCTTCGAGAAATTATTGGCTGATCAAGGTCTCCATTTGGGCATTTCTATGGTCCCTTACTTTACATTGAAATGCTGGGGCTCATATTTTGTTCCCCACTTTTCTTTTCCATGCATTCTTTCCAGCCAATGGGTTGGTTAACGTGTCATTCTCAAGTAAAAGGAGTTCACTGTCACAATTATTGGCTGCTTGTGCATAATTATTGATAAAAATAAGGATGGACCAATGGACGGATGTCTTCGTACCGATAAAATATACTTGGAATCATAAAACAGATCCAGCTTTATGTGCGCCTGTGTCCTTGCTACTCAGCAAGTGTTATAGCGTGGCTATTTTACTGCTAAGTTGTTATAATATGATGGACTGCAAGCTGTTCTTTTGGCTTGAAGTTATAAACAACAAGATTCACCCACCACTTTATTCTCCTCTAGAGAAAAGGACATGCATAGACAAATGCATTCTCCACGTCAAGAGATTAAAAAAAAGGATACACCAATATACATATAAAAGGTTATTAGTGGCACCTCTTAGATCTAGAGTATGATACGGCTATGCTACCGCAGAGTTTTGCCCACAATAACACGAAACTTACTGATGCACCTCCAAATCAGTTATAGCTCACCATAAGGACCAGCCAATCAGAATTTGCCACGGCGCCAGCACGTGGTTGATCAGAGCCGGCCACCTAGCAAAATGACGCAAAACGAAGATGATGCTGCTGAATTTTTGTGAAAGATGGTTGAAATTAGTTGAACCCAAAGGTAATTTGAGTTAGAATGTGGTAATAAAGGATTCAAGGCCTACGTTTGAGGTATAAAACCTAAGAGGATTTATGATGAATGATGGATTGAAACAATAATAATAAAAGTGCTGCGAGTTGAAGCTAATGGAGATAACTATGGGCTGAATATAAGAGTCTCACCTATACCCAAAATCCAAGGAGTTTTTTGGCATCTCACCAAGGAACAAGAAGAGCCTTTAGAGTCTCACCAAAGGAAAAGAAGAAGAAGCTTCTCGCCTCTAGATCACAAGCAATTTGCAAGCCAAAATATTCTTCCTTTATTCTTCAATGTCCACCCTTTAAATAGATGGGGCGTTGGAACAAAATAGAAAATTAATCTTATAACAAAACTCAAATTAAGACTCATGACTAAACTGTAACTAAGGTAGGATTTGACCAAGTCAAGGGACCAAGTAGGATTTGACCAAGTCAATACCATTTGTAACAACCCAGGACCTCACCCAAAATGGCCAGCCGGAAGGTATTATTTGGGTTCCTTGATCCTGTATAAGTACCCAAGATCTACCTAGCGAATAACCGATGTGGGACTAAACATATGCCCGCACGAGTCCTCACATACTTCCCCCGTTCAAGCCCCGACATCCTCGTCAGGCTAAAGGTTCAAATCCATTCAAATCTAATCACAAACACCACGATCGGCTTATGGTTAGTCCCAATGAATCCGTGCTGCAGTGTCTCCTAATCCACATAGGTTATGGGCCGGGTCCGCTCTGATACCATTTGAAACAACCCAAGACCTCACCCAAAATGGCTAGCCGGAAAGTTATTATTTGGGTTCCTTGATCCTGTATAAGTACCTAAGATCTACCCAGCGAATAACCGATGTGGGACTAAACACACGCCCATACGGATCCTCACATAGGACTCCTAATCAAAGTAGGAGTGGACCAAGTCCTCTTTTTCACTACATAACGTGCACCTCTTGATGCCACTTAGCAATCAATTACATAGACTCAATTAAAAGACTCAATTCAGCAAACTACAACTCAATTAAGGACTCGATTGACAAAACGACCAAAAATCAAACCAACTTTATGCGCACGCCCTAAGGATTGGGCGCCTTGCTCCTGCATCACAGAACCAGCGCCATGCGGCCGAACTCGCATATCATGAGTTCTCCATAGTTGGCCACATCCTAATCGGGAGCCATAATGATTACCAAAATCCGACCGATGTGACAAACAAAATGTCATCTGTGTGCGAGACATTCACACCAGATTTTAAGCCATTTCTAGGCCAGTGATTTCTAGTCGGCTCATGTGCCTTATACTTCAGTGGTAGGTAAGCTTCTCCACCCACTCATTCAACAAAAAGAGGGGAATCTAGGAGGTGAGTACACCTAAGATGCCCTAATAGACTCTGAGAGAGCCTCCTTCTGTTCTCTGGGCATCAGAGGGTCCCCCCACCAAATACGCTTCGGCTAAAGGACTTCTTCGTTTGTGCTATTTCAGGTCGGAGTCCAGCCACCCAACAAGGACTCGGTAGAGACCGCACGCTGCTTACTCGACTGGAGCGGCGAACAGCTAAGTCTCCAGCATCGTCGCGCTTCTCATCGTGGTGCCTAGGATGGGTTGATTCTCAGCAGCAACAACTTGGCGCTAGAGGAAGGGTCGTAAACCTGCTCTAGGAGGTTTTGTTCTATACCATTATAAAGTCTTAAAGGGTAGAACCAACACCTTCCAATCCCCAGCCAAACACATTGGAGGAGTCTAGCGGCTCTTTACAGAGTCTGCAGATGGCTCCACCCCCGCCAGAGCCACAAATGGCTTCGGTGGTGAACTCTAAACAATTTCAAGCACTTCTTAAATAGTCTAGGCGTTGACTACTGCAATCCAGCACATCCAACAACCAGCCACCCCCAATAGCTGCAACAACAAGAGGCCTATGAACAGGGTCATCATAAGGACTCGGAGCGCTCAAGTCATCGCTTTCCGCCTTAGAGTGGGGGGCAGGTGCCTCCCGACCAGCCTTCTCGCCATTATAGCTCTGGCAGAGCTCCGTGCGGCCATAACATTCAACCATGGAGTGAAATGCAAGAAGGCCAATCTTGATTTGCCGACTCTCCCTCTTGAAAGGAGTTGGTGTCCAATCATTCTTCCTCTCATTGACCTGATAGGGCTTCCAGGTGGGAAGTCAACCTCAACCACAAGCTCGAAGAGAAGAGTCGGCACCTTGAAGACCTGAGAAACCATCAAGCCAGTCAAGGCTGAGATGTGCAGTTCAACACTGAACCCCCATATTCGACAAAGATAATGGGGGAGCCTATGCCTTTCTGTTTAAAGATACCACATGGGAGACATATGATGGCACATCAGACCCTTTGGACCACTTAGAGAGCTTCAAGTGTGCCACCAATGCGGTGTCTACAAAGCTTTCTCAACTATCCTTAGGAATATGGCTTCATTGTGGTATATCGAGTTACAGTCGAGCTCGATCCACTCATTTGAGCTGCTCAACCGGATGTTCGCTGCCCATTTTTGTGAGCAGCAAAAGTCCAAGGAGGAATTCAAACACCCTCTTTGCCATCAAGCTATGAGAGGACAAGTCCTTGCGAGACTATGTCAACTGCTTTAATACAACCATGCTGGAGTTACACAACTTGAATCGTTCGGTCGTGATGTCTACCATGAGGAGCGGACTTAAGACTTCTCAGTTTCTTTTCTTTCTAGAGAAGAGGTTCCCGAGAGACTATACCAAGTGCTGGCTAAGGAAGACAAGTATATCAATGTCGAGGAGGCCATGATAGCACGACAAGAATTAGTTGAAGGAGGACCTAGCAAAAAGAAGAACAATAAGCAGGCCTGTGATGACTTAGCAGCCCCTGCCAAGAAATCTAGAGGGGATGAAGAAATCCCCACCGATCACGAAGCCTTTCTCAGAAGTTCGAGAGGTACACACCCCTGAACGTTCCACGCTGGCAGATTCTGCAACCATAGTTATCTAAAATGGCCATGAAAGACGACGTCGATAGCCCCTAAGGACATGATGTGATACTGGCAGTTCCACTGCGACCACAAACATGACACCGAGGACTGCTTCCAATTGAAAAATGAGATCGAGGCTTTAATTCAATTAGGCTGCCTTGGTTCCTACGTCTGAAACTCTTGAGACTAAGTCAACCCTGGTCAAAAGCGGCCCTCTCTCGAGGTAAGGTTTGATAACCAATCGAAGGCTGGAATCATGAGCACCATAGCTAGGGAAACAATAGCTGGCGGAACTAGCTTGTTTGCCCGAAGAGCCTATGCACGGGCTACTCATATAGGAGCTCATCGATGAAGAGACCGATGATAGAGAAAGTCATTTCATAGTAGCATGCATTTTTTTTTCTTTTTCCTTTCATAATTTTAGATAATATAATTTATACATAAATCATTCACAATAAAGCACAATATTAAAATATGAATTATCTGTAATCATAGATCCTAAATTTTCAAGAGAACACAAAGCTAGTCACACCATTATAATTTATTTTTTCATACCTTATATAAATTACATTGATCAATAATTCAAAAATTAGCAAGATTTGTGCCAGGGTCACTTACGTCAGTTCGCCCAGAGATTACTAGGTTCGATGGGCAAATTAGTTACACATATCCAATACAATTTAAGAAGATAAATTAATGAATATTTAACTATTTAAAAATCTAAATACAAATTAAGAAGCTTTAGAAAACTGAAATGGATTTGATTAGGCTTCAAGTCCAAATTGGATACGGAGTTAGGAAAGACCGGTCCAAGCCGGTTGCTCCAACATTGGTCTATGATCTTTAAACAAGATTTACAAAGTAGATAGAGCCAGAAAGGTTGGACCAAGGATGAAATCTCTCTCCAACTTTTTTTTTTCTCTTTTTTCCAATTTTATCTCCTCTCTTTTTTTTTATTTTTTTCTCCTTTTTATTTTGGCCTTTTTCTTTCTTTTTTTTTCTCTCTTTCTTCTTTGTTGCCCTCTTCTCTTTTTCTTTGGTGGAATCGGGGGAAGGCGCATGAGCCTGCCCCACCGACGAACAGAGGCAATGAGGAGGGCTCCGGGCCAACGATGGCTGCAGCTGGAGGTCCGGCAGCACGACGGCTAGGGAATGACTGCCAATGGTGACTAGCACAAGAGAGAGGCATGGGAATTTTTTTGGTGATCTTTCGGCCACGAGAAGGAAGACCAAGCAAGGGAAGGAATTAAGGAGGAGACCAGGGGCAATACCTTGCTCTGGAGAAGAGAGGAGAGACTCATGGTGGTCATGGTAGCTAGCGGAAAGGAAGAAATAGAGAGAGGAGACGGTGATTTAGCGATCTCCTCTCACTGATCTTCCCAGAATAGCGATGCAGGGGGGTTACGTTATGGTCCATGATTCTCACCAGCAGCCTGATTAGTAATATTACAAATACTAAAGGTGGCACTTCAGCCTCCAGTGCAGTCCACATGGTTTGACAAGAGAAGCTTCTCTCATGTCCATTTCACGCATCTGACACCTCAGATTGTTATCCACTTTCTAAATCTGCTACGGTTATCAGAAGACATGAACCCATCACCTAAAAACAGCACTGATTGCTATGTGCCAAAAAGCTAAATTCCACTCAAAAACAAAAGAAAGAAAAGAAAAGAAAATACCCACTTGTATTCAACCTTTCCACCTAAAAGAATGTACTTTGTTACAGTCATGCAGATGCTTAGCATTTCTTCCTCTCGATCTGTATCCATAAACAATCCTGGATAACTTATTCTAAGGTATATTCATATCCAAATTAAGAGATAATGATCAAAGGCTAATTGAAGAAAGATGCATTCATGCACACATTCCCTCCTATATTATTTCTTCATGTCGACCACGTTGAGCTCAGAGAAGCATATCAGACTTGGCGGGCAACCTTCTGTAGAAATTGAATGGCACCGATGGCATCTTGGACCTGAACTTAGGGTGGCGAAGCAGATAGAGCCCAACGAGCACCGCCACCACCTGAAACGGCGTCACATAGAGGATTATGGCCACGATCAGCGACAGCAAGATGAAGATGGCGGTCGCCCTTGGGTCCCTCCAGCTGAGTAGGGCCTGCGCTCGCTCCCCCTGCGTCGCAAGGTCCCCCGCCACCGTCTGCACCCGCCCGGCAACGCTCCTCAGCCTGTCGTACCGCATCCTCACAATGTTCGGAGGCTTCCCTGTCGGAAATGTATCAAACTCTTCATCAAGCTCGTCTGGGTGAGCAAGCTCGGCATGGGACAGCTTTGTGTCCATGTGCGGCGGGCGTCGCGGCCTAAGCGGGTAGTTCCACAGACCAATCATGAACAGGTAGAGGAAAATTGTTGGCAGGATCAACTCCGGAGAGCAGAGCAGTATTAAAAACAGGACATGGACTAGTATTGTTGTGATGGGGTTCCTCCAATTCCGAATTCCGTTGAACCATCGACCGAGGGCGGCAAGGCCAGAGAGGAGAGCAGTGATGCGGAAGAAATTGGCTTTGCTCCTTCGCAGGCTCCACATGTGTGAGTCCACATCGAGCATGTACTCCACCACCTCCCTTCGGAGGGGGGGCTCGGCGCGGCCCAGCCGGGCGGCGACAATCTGCATTGCCTGGTGCCGGAGGTTGTCCAATATAATAACCGGGATGGGCTGCACGTAGTGCATCTTCGGGAGCAGCGGCTTCCCGTAGAGGGTCACCATGTTGACCCACGCCGTGCAGGTGAACCTCACTGCCAAATGGAGCTCGCCGGTCTTCTTGAGACCCGACGTCTGGAGGACTAGAAGAGGATAGAGATGAGTATAAACTCGATCAGTTTCCAATGTCGACAGCCGGATTCGGACCTTGCCGATCCTCTGGTCTTTGGCGTCGTCCTTGCTGCCGGAAATATGGCAATTGTCGAAGACGGCGATGGTGATGACGGTGCAGGGGTCGAAGACGTCCCAAGAGTACTGCTCATTCCATCGAGGGGCGAGGCTATTGAGAATTGTCCGAGTTCTAACCCATTTGGGGCCATACTTGGCGACGCAGTAGGCATCGGTGAGCTTTCCATCCTTGGCCTTCATCGGCATTAGATTCTGGGCGCTGAGAATTCCGACCTCTAGTATCCCAATCCTCGGCTTCCGGAGGTGCCTCGCCGCCGGCTGGAGGTCGCTGCTGTAATGAGTGGATTCATCAAGCACATGGTAGCCCGTCTCGAGGCAGAGCCGGAGGTGGACCTTGCTTGCGAATTTGGGCTCCTTCTTCTTCTCGCCATCGCCGGTCTCCTCCGACGAGGAGGTCGGTTTGGCTAGACTGAACCAGCGGGCCTCGACAAGCTTGCTGTGGTCGGTGCGCTGGCTGGCGGCCGACAGCGGCAGCACCAGCCTGCCTAGTGGCTCCTTGTCCTCGGCGGTGATCACCAGTGGCTCGTCGAACGGCTCCGACGCCACGAACATGAACTCCTCGTTCCACACCGGGTTGAGCGATGGAGCCGGGCGGGTGCGGCGGAGGTGACCTCCAAGCTGGACCTTGAGCCACACACTCGGCGCCCGGGACTTGTCGACCGGAACCAGGTCCTGTGCCTCAATTACATGCACCCGGAGGTAGACCAGCTTCGGCGAGAAGTAGACCTTGGAGCGGGTCTGATGCATGCCCTCGACGCCGACACCGTGGGCGTCGGAGTGCCAGGCCTCAGGGAAGGCCTCATCGGCCTGCGTCCCCATCCAAACAGCAAGCATTATCTCTCCCTTCACCTTGTCTCCCTTCTTGTCCTCCAGCTTGTACCATTGGGGAGCGAGGGGGCTATCCGGCGGCAACCGGAGAGGGACGTCGGTGAGGTCGAAGAGGATTCTTCCGACGAAGTCGTCCTTCCCGAGATCCTTGTCTTTGACGGTGACTTCCAAGAGGTTGGCCTGGATGGAATCTTTGGAGAAGGCGAACACCTGGCGCCACACGGGGTTCTGGTTCTTCTCCAGGTGTTTGGTGGTGCCTTTGTAGTTGCCGAGCTTCACCTCCACGTAGGGGTCCAGGGAGCCGGTGACGTCCATGGCAGGGAGGTCGCGGGCCTTGAAAACGTTCACGTAGAGGAAGTACATCTGTTCGGCGAGGTCGTAGGTCGAGGAGATCTTGTCGCCACCGCGGTACCCGAGGCGGCCCGCGAGGGGCGGGCGGGTCTCCACCAGGCCGAACTCCGGCGCGCCGGAGCGCGGCGGCAGAGGCCCAACGCCGGGGACCGCGCGGACTTGCATCACCGCCGGCGGCGGCGGCTCCGCCCGCGCGTGCCGCTCCTCCATCACGACGCCGCCCATCGGCGCTGCCGGCTTCTCCCCCGCGCCGCCACCCATCGCCTGCTTCATCTGGGCGAACTCGTACCCCAATCCCCCTCCCCCTCCTCCTCCAGCGCCGATGGAGTAGAACACCCTCGGCTCCTCCGCCGCCGGCTTCTTCTTCTCCTTCTTTTCGTTGGTAGTCTTGTCGCCGTCGACGGCCGGGTTAGGTACCGGGGTGGAAGAAGGGGGGACGGGGTCGGCAGCGGCGGCGACAGAGGCTGGTGATGGGGAGGGGTCGGAGGAATCGGGGAGGAGGTAGACGCGGAGGCCAACGTCGCCGCGGATGTGGGAGAAGAGGCCGCGCTTCTGGAGAGGGAAGCGCAGGACGGGGGTGTCAGCGGGGGAGAGGGCGACGGAGGCGCCGGAGATGCGGACCCGGCCGAGGAAGTGGGGGTTGTGGCCGTGGCCGCCGGCGTCGCCGTCGTGGTAGACGGAGACGTCGATGCTCTGGTTGGGGAGGTCGGACGGATCAGAGACGTTAAACAGAAATTTGTCGTTCCAGGAAGGGCTGAGATCTTTGATCTTGGTCTGGGTGCGGTGGCGCTGGCCGTCGAAGTTCACCTCGACGAAGGGGTTGGCGGAGCCGTGCCCGTTTTTGGGCATCAGGTCGAAGGCGTCCACTACCTCCACCGCCAACTTCATCTCCTCCTCCTCCTCCTCCTCTTTGTAAGTGTTTTCTATTTTGGGATGGGAGCTAACAGGTTGGAGTTCGCTCAGCTTCGTGTATCATATCACCAGCATCATCAGCGTGTGGAGACTTGGGTGGAAAAGATAAATGTGAGTGTCCTTAGGGCTGATGGTTTTCAGTCTCAGAGGAGGACAAGGAGTGGAGTTAGCCGGTGGACGGGAGGTTGCGGTGGGAATGGGGACAAGGAGGGAGAGACTGGAGGGACAGGTGCGGTTGCATGGAGACTGGAGCTGGATTTACGCATGGTGTTATGTTGAGGGCTTTAAATCACATAAAGTTCAATAGTTTACCATGAGAGTTAAAATAGGAGAAGATTTAAGAAAAAGCCACCCACAAAAGGTGTGGACCCCAGTTTTGAATCATGGGAAAGGGACAATGTTGAGGAAGCTTACTAATTTGTTTAGGGTTGCCCTCCAATGTCGTTTAGGGCATTGTTCTTTTATTATTTAGCGCATGGAAGCTTATTAGTTCTTTGTAAAATCACTTTGAACTTTTGGATAGATGCACCCACCCTCTTTGTGATTCTCTCTTCAAAGCACCCCTGCGGAGAGGGAGATACAAATGAGTTCACCAAAGAAAGGGGCGTGTGTATTTATTTGATCTAATATTTTGCTTTCCGGAACTTCATTTGTTTCCGCTTACAATGTAGTGACAAGGAAGTGCACTCAAGGTTGGCAAAGCGACGAATCGGAGAGTCAAGACCCTTATTTCAGAGCATTGCACTTTATTTCCAATTAACGACAGTACCATAGTTGATCTTTTTGGTGGATCATGGCTGAACTCACCTTGTGTCCATCTTTCAACTTATTTTTTTCATTCTCAATAAAGGGCAGTAATTAGTGAACTGGAGAGAGAGTGTACGCCAGCCTCTTTTAGGTTGCGTTTCCATGAAGGGTTGTCAGCTTATTGATAGGGGACAATGGGCATCCGGAAGGTATAGAAGACTTCTTCCTTTTGGAAAATGGAATATCGCTCTGCTTCTGATGTGGATTTTCCTCAAGATTCAAAGGGTTTGAGCTTTTACAAATGCTCTGTCCTCCATTGCTACAAAGAAATTAAGGTGGGGAGCCTCAGTGATACTATTGCCTGTTAGTCCTTTTCTTTTTTTCATTTTTTTCTTGGAAAACAATGAAGTATCGCCTGATAGTCCTTTTTCTCCCTTTTTGAATGTCCATTATCTAAGTAGCTGATCTATAAACCGCAAACATGAACCACTAATCCCTCGTCGGTGTTAGAGAGTCCTAAATAAAGAACGCTGGAAAGATTTGGGAATCTCTTCTCTTGGCCATTGGAAAGTCTTGCTTTTTACTCAATCCAGCAAGGGAGGGGCATTAAGGTGGGTGGCCTTACTCTTTTTTTTTTCCTAATCAGAGCCCTTGACCTATTTTTTTTTTTTTTTTGCTAAGATGGATAGATCATACCAGACGAGTACGAATGCACCAAATAAAATCAGAAAACAAGCTGAATTATATTCATTTGTTGTGAGTTTCCAACTAGATTTATTTAAGATTTGATATTTTTTATTCAAATTCAGTCCATGGTCAACCCTACTCAAAAGAATAATTAGTTTAAGGATGGAAAAGTGACAAGTGTGGAAATTTAATTTTAGTTTTTTCCTAGTAGGATGTTGCCTACTAGACTTTAAGAGTATTTTAGTCATTCAATGGATTAGGTCCAAAATAAAAAATGGTAGAAAAAATTATAGTAACACGTCCTTTCAAGTGTCGGCAGAAATCGTTAGACCCCAAATTTTTAAAATAACTCAATTTGTCACCAAATTTAATTTTCATTGCAATATAGTTAGAGTCATCTATCTCCATTAAAAATTGTTATCACATAATAACAAAATAAGTCTAAATTTCATAAATACCCTTCCAACTTTATGATCCATGAAGGTGGGTAGATCGCCTATGTGTTGCTTTGAGAGCTGTGCAGAAGGGTTGGATCATCCGTGGGTTGCATCAAGTTCTGTGCGGGCAGGTTGGATCATCCAAGGGTTGCATTGAGGGCTGGGCATGCAGGAAGGTTGGATCACCCAGGGGTTGCTTTGTGATCCATGCAGGAAGGTTGGATCACTCACCGGTTGTTTTGAGATCTATGCAGGCGGATGAATCAAGGAGGATGGAGCGCTTTGAGCCGATGGGCGATCTAGTGGACTTGGGTGAGCGATCTGGGGGGCTATCTGGTAGGGATCGAGGGCGGGGTTGGCGGAGGAGGGCCTGGGAGCGAGGGAGAAAGGGAAGTAGCGGTGGGAGGAGGCCTTCTTTCTGCCCATATTCCTCTGCCTCCGACGACAACAGCCGGACAGTAAAGCAAAGGCCCTCCGACGTACGTCCAATGCCTCCTTCAGACGGTGAAGCTCGATCCTTCTCATGCCAAGACTTAGTCACGGCTGATGGATGGGGACCCCTCACCTTCTTATCCACTGATGAAGGACAGTGAGAAACACCAGTAATCTCTGAGTCCGTCGAAGCAGCTCCGTGTCCAGGCTCCTTGGCCGGCCGGCCGTCAATGATGATGAGAGCTCTTTCTTCGACGAGGATGCCCCCGCCGAAGAGAACTTCGAGCATGGATGGCTCACCCTCGAGTGGGCGAGCCTTGTTCTCATCCTTGCTGCCTGCACCTGCAGCCTCTCCGTCGTTGCCCTCCGACAAAAGACCTTCTCAATTGCTCGCCCAGGCTCACCGGACCCCCCGCCTCCCCAAAAGCGCTCCATCCTCCATGATTCATCCACCTGCATAGCTCTCAAAGCAACCAACGGTGATTTAACAGTCCTGTAAAAATCGCAAAGCAACCAATGGATGATCCACCTGATGCACAGTTCTCAAAGCAATCGATGGGTGATCCAACCTGCATGCATAGATCTGTCCGTTGCTCGCTTTGAGGTTCATGTCGATGTGCCAATGGAAGAATGATGGGATGCTTCAAGATCCGTACTGTAGGTTTTTTTTTTTTTTTTTACACCGGCCCCTTACACCATACGTATATGAGTACAACCATTCAAATCAGAGAAAAGAAGCTGGCTAAACTAGTAGAAAACAACTGCCTGGTTCACCCAAAAAAAATTTCTCTAGTAATGCGCCACGTATACTACAAAAGAAAGGATATATTCTGACGCTTTGGTTAGTCTTTACCGACGTTTTTAAGTGTCGATAGATTTCCTGCCAACGCCCCCCAAAACGTGGGTAAGACATCGGGTAGATGGGGGTGGGCGTCGTTTTCAATTGAGGACTATGACGATGCTTTTAAGCGTTTTGATTCTTTTAAATTGCCAACGCTCATTAGAAGCGTCGGCAAAATTTGGCGCGGGAGACAAATTTGCCGACGCTTTTCCCTAGTGTCGGCATTCAAGAGTCGGCTTTGCTTCTTTTTTTTTGTAGTGGTAGGAGGCCACCCACTCAGCGACTGTGTTAGCCTCCCAGTAAATATGAGTGGCTCTGAAGGAGTCACACTTTCCTGCCATCTCTGTCTTCTTTGCGAAAAACATATAACCATGGTCCGAAGGATATTTTTGTCTATTTGATGACTAATTAAATTTTTTAAAAATTTAGAATCCAAATATTTTTGGTCCCAAAACTTAAGGCCCTGTTTGGGAGAGCTGCTGGCAGTAGAGCTGTTGGAAGTAGAGCTGTCTGAAGTAGAGCTGTTATAAAAAGCTGTTTACTGTTTGGTAACTACATTCGTAAAGTGCTGTGGTACTTTATTTTGTGTTTGGTAAACAAACTGAGAAAGTACTTTTGTATGACAAAATTACCATAAAGGACATTACATAGTATTATACAACAGAACATAATAAAACATAACATAAATTAATACATAAATATACGATATAGTATAATATTATTGTAATATAAAATAATATTATGTTAATATAGCATAATAGTAATATAATTATTAGAGTAAATTAATATTTGGAAATATAACATAATATTAAATTATTTAACATAACATATTAATGTATTATGATATAATGTAATATATATTATATTTATAGTATAATACAATAATAAAAGTATAAAATATTATAATTATTAGTATAAATTAATTTCTCATAATATAACATAATATTAAATTATTTAAAATAACATATTATTGTATTATAATGTAATGTAATATAATATAATATTTATAGTATAATACAATAATAAAGGTATAAAATATTATAATTATTATTATAAATTAATTTTCCATAATATAACATAATATTAAATTATTTCAAATAACATATTAATGTATTATAATGTAATGTAATATAATATAATTTTTATAGTATAATATAATAATAAAGGTATAAAATATTATAATTATTAGTATAAATTAATTTTTCATAATATAACATAATATTAAATTATTTAACATAACATATTAATGTATTATGATATAATATAATATGATATTATATTTATAGTATAATACAAAAATAAAGGTATAAAATATTATAATTATTAGTATAAATTAATTTTCCATAATATAACATAATATTAAATTATTTAACATAACATATTAATGTATTATGATATAAAATAATATGATATTATATTTATAGTATAATACAAAAATAAAGGTATAAAATATTATAATTATTAGTATAAAATAATTTTTCATAATTTTTCATAAAATAATTTTTCACGGTCCAGGGGCTCTTCTTCGTGGTCCATACTCGAGGAGGACCTCAGCGTGGGCCGCAAGGTTGATGAAAAAAAAAACAATAGATTGATTTTGGAAGGTATGGATAAGGATTAAATTTTTTTTCTTCTAAAATGTGGTTCAAGAAATGCATACAAAAATTGAAAGGAAAAATACCTTTTCTTACGGAAGGGAGTCTGACGGCTAGGGTTCTTGACTCCAGCAGATTTTTAAGTTTATAAAGGAACAAACTATAAAATTATGTTATTTTAATATGGACATTTTTATCAAAAATACAGCTTTCCGAAAAAGCTGAAACAGCTTCCTTCCAAAAGCTTCAAATTAGAGCTTCCTCCCAAAAGCTGTTTTCAGCTTCCCCCAAAAGCTGTTTTCAGCTTCCCGCAAAAGCTGAAACAGCTTTTTGAAAAATTTACCAAACACAGTTTTTCATCTAAAAGTACTTTTGGAGGGCCAGAAAGTGCTTTCTGGTCCTTCAAAAGCTCCCCCAAACAGGGCCTAAAACAGCATCCTTATAATTTTTTTAAAAAATATATCTGAAGTGAATACGCGAAGGGTGGTCCTTGTACGTCACCGGAATGAGAGAAAAAGCGAGGGAGAAGGTTTGTTGGGCGATCCTTATTAATTGACGCGGAGGGAGATATGGGGGCGCAGTTTGAATCACTGCTCTTCTGGTGATTTCAATCCTTTGCTGCGGTAATGGTTTCTTTCACGGTGGACACAGATTTGGGAAATGTTGGAATACAGTCTTTTGTTTTGACATCATTCCGAGTGAGGCTGTTCTTTTGCTTTGTCAAAATGGACAGAAGCAGGTGTACGTAAGCTTCCAAAATCTGGCTAGAGATAAACTCCAGCACTGTTATCAACTGGCTCAAAGAAAGGTCCTCGTATTCTTATCCATGACTTCTGTTTTTTTTCTACCGGTGATGCCAATATCACTTGGTTGCCTTCACAAGCTAGAGCAAGTGGGTTTTGGCTGGAGGAATTTTGGATAGCTCGTCGATAAATTATAGGACACATTAAGGTCATTTGTTAAACCAATTGGAGAGGGAGAAAATTGAAAAATTATGCCAAAAAAAAAATTCTATTGATGCCCTTCTCATGGCCACGGTCTATTTCCAGAGGCAGCGGCCGGGCAAGGGCAGCATAAGTGAGGGAGGGTGGAGGATGGTTGTATTTGGAGTCGCATCATAGGAGTTGGTCAATGGTGGTCGAAGGAGAAGCAGAGGGCGACGAAAATGAGAGGTGTGGAAGGACATGGCGAGTGGAGATACGTGAACGCATTATGATCAGGAGTGATATCTCAATACCTGCTTCCAACTATTGTCCATCCATATTCAAATTTGCGGCAAGTATAAATAGAAATAATTGATAAAATATTCCTAATTCTCGTGATTTCACTTATGAAGTCTTGTATAAAACATCAAAATTGATCCAAGTTCTACTTATTGTGATGATATTATCATCTACGACAAGTACATGGATCCTGATGGGGAAAATGTTGGCATCTCAACCTCGGATTAAACCAACCTCCTTCATCTTGGTATAAACTTAGGTGAACAACTTCGGTGAAAGCCGAGGAGCCAAGCTACACATGCTAATAAGGACCGCCAGTTATGACAACTGGCAGTTATGGCACCACTGTTATCAGCACACGATCAGCATAATCATCGTTGTATGCTGCTCATGCGGAATATTTTACAAGTCGTAAACGTACAACAAGGTATTAACACACGATGCATCAAATCAGGTAACCATATGGTTGACTACCCTATATAAAAGGATAGTCCAAGGGTCCTTAGGTAAGCTCATTCAAAGAACTCTACTCTATCAAGAATTCTCTCTTCCACACTATTGCCTCTCTATTCTAATTTAGACATCCGAGGGTCCCCCGCCAACAATTTTCTAGCAAGCGAACTTCTTACAGGTCACCTTTGGAGGAGATCAGCTCTTTCACACCTCGACACCTTGACGCCTCAGAATTAGCCGGGCAGCGCTCCGATCTCGATCCAAGATTCTGCTGTAACAGATTGGTGCTAAAAGCAGAGCCCCAGCTATACAAATACCAAGCGAAGGGAGAAATCGACAAGATGAAGTCGCAAAGAAGTCACGGTGCATCTCATGCCTTGCAACGCCATGCTCTAGCCTCATGGGGATCATTGTAGAGCCTAGAACACGCTCTGCCAGTATAATCCGCTACATCTTTGAACAATGAGCATGTCGACCAGTTTGTACAATAGGTGTAGACTTTACCGTGGTAGTTCAAGGCTTGTAGCAAATAGCAGTAAGGCCAGAACTAGTCCGATCGAAATTTGATCAATCCAGCCACCATTCTCAGCAACCAACGCGCCATGTACCTGATCAGCCACCACTCTCGATGCCAAAGCTCGAAGCAGTCTCACCAAAGTTGGCACACCTGACGAAGAAGCCCTAGTTTGGATGGGAAACAGCATGCTACAAACCTCCATTTTGATAAGGATTTTGCTCGTAGTCTCTCACCTCCTCTTCATGCAAAGCCCCAGCCTCAGCAAAATGTCGACCTCGATAGAAAATTAAGGAAATGAGCTGACAGATTCAGGCTCCAAGGGGACGGGCTTTGAGGGCAAGTAACGATCACAACTTCTCCACGAAACTTCCTTTTTTCTAGCAAATCGTGGAGGACCAATCCCACCTTGGTTCAAGATGCCCAAGGTAGAGTCATATGACGGCACCTTAAATTCTCTGAATCATCTGAAGAGCTTCAAAGCTCTCATGATGCTGTATGGAGCTACCGACGTTGTGCTTTGCAAGACTTTTCTTGCAACTTTTTGCAAAGCGACTCGATTTTGGTTCTCAGGGCTTCCACCCGGATCTATCCACTCCTTTGAGCAGCTCGAACATCTCTTCATAATGTACTTCATCTCCAGTCGAAGACAGTGTCGTGGTTCCGATGTATTGCTCGACATCAAGTAGAAAGAAAGAGAGTTTCTCATAGATTATGTCAATCGCTTCAATGAGGCGATATTGGAGGTCCCCGAGGTGGATCAATCGGTCACAATATCAGCAATGAAGGGGGGCATATGGCCATCACATTTTCTCTTCTCCTTAAAGAAGTGCTTCCCGTCGACTTTGCTGAAATGTTGGCTCGAGCAAAAAAATATGCCAATGCAGAGAAAACCATGGCATCCCATCGCGAGTCCGCTAGCGAAAGACCTCCTCAAGGTGGCAAAAGAGAATGCGAAGAGCGAGGTGCATTGAGGAGTACTTGACCTCGATGCAAGAAGAGCTAACGGCGGCCCAAAAGCCCTCTTCGGAAGTTTAAAAGTGACACTCCACTCACTATGCCAAGAACTCAAATCTTCATGGAGATCGAATGCCGAAGATATCCTGCACCCTCCGCATCGAATGGAGGACCCAGTAAGCAAAAGAAATAAGAAGAAGTACTGTCATTTCCACTAAGACCACGTGTTATGGTCGAAGGCTCAATCGAATAGGATGGTTGAAGGCTCGGTTGGGTTGAAGGTTTGGTTGGGTGGTAGGCTAGTCAGCATCTCTAGAACTCCTCAATGTGCCTCCAACACCTTTTAGACCATCGATGGTAGTCCCTCAAGTTCATCTTGCTGCTGCAGCTGGTTGCTTCCTTTCTTCATGTCTTTGTTGTCTCGACTGGCCATCAGCACCGCAAAGCAGCTAACTCCTTTGCAAAATTTCTCCATCATTTGGGCTTCACAATGCTCTATCCCCTTGCTTGTCTCGGCCACCACATGATCTGAAATTTTGCTGCTTGCATCAGAATTTTCAGATTCAAGATCTTCATTGTCGCTGCGAACATCAAGTAAGAATGCTTGGCCAGCTTTGCATTGATGCTCATGGCTCCACTTGTCGCCGCACTTGAAACATAGCCCTTTTTTGATGAAATTCTGGAGTTTTTCCCGTGATAACTTCTTCACCTCTACGGGTTGTCCCTTCTTGCTGCTGTCCGCCCACTCTTTGCCTTTCCAAGTAGCCATCGGTGGCAAGGCTTTGGGGCCCTTGCTGCCGAAACTATCCTTGGTCAGGTGCCGCTCCGCAGAATAACTCTGGTCGAGGATCTCGGCCATCCTGAAATCTGGCCAGTTGCTTGAGCTTCAACTCTTTGGCCAACTACGGCTTCAGTCCGTCAATGAAGGTGCCTAACAACGCCTCCTCAGACCCGGCAAGCACTGTCGTCGCTCCTTGGCGTGCGCCCTTGGAGATTAATGGATATTTGGACCGATTTTAGGCAACGTTGGTGGAATCTCTCAACCACAAATATAAACAATAAAGCAAACTAGATTGATTCAACTCCAAATTAAAGAACAAAGTATAAAGAACAAAGCAGAAAATAAATCTAATAAGAAACCGGAAGGATTCCTTACTAGCCCAATTTAATAAAAATTAATTATTTAAATTACATTTATATTTGTATCCATACTTTCGATATCTGATTTATATGGTATCTATTTAAAATAAATATTGATATAAATTTTTGCATATCTATAATTATATTTTTATTTATTAAATAAAATAAATATGAATATGATATATTAATATTGAATAGATATCCGATTTGATTTCAGCCCTGGCTCTATCCTACAGTATAATTAAATGTTATTTTTTTCTATTTATTTTAGAGAAATACAGTTTGTACATTCAAATGAAAGATCACTTGATCTTCGAGACTTCGTAAAAGTACATCCGGCTCCAACTGGGTCAGGTCCTGCCTATCTAAATTCGGGTGAAATATTCATCTCGAACTTTATTAATCATTATACTTTGTACTGCGGTGAGCGAAGGATCCTTCCACCAACTACCGTTGAACTGTCCGAGAACGTGTTCTGGGAGTTTGCGAATCTCTCCTTGGGCACCGGCCTTTTGTAATCCCCGGCTGGTTATTACCTGACGAATTAATGATGGACGTAGGTGGTGGTGGGATAGGGCCCACAACCTATAGATGTCGTGCACCTATTATGAGATTGCCTTGCCACGTACGATATTAAAAAAAAAATCTTTTTTTTTTTTTTGGGCAAAAACGGTAACTCATTTTATATAGATGAAACGTAAGTACAATCCTCCAAATTACAGAAAAATAAAAAGATGTTAAAAAGTTTTCAAAAAGCTTATAATTACATATCCATTTTATTTATTTACCTTTTTGATGCTGCTTATAACCCTCCACCTCATGCTGTTTTGATTATGCAGAGAAGGCTCCAATTTAAAGATGTCAATGCTTAACTATTTTAACTAATATAAATTAAATTATTTTAATAAAATAATTAGATTTAGATCTAAATATTTAATATATTTCAATTAAATAATAGATTTTTGATCTATCTAGTATTTGATCCAATTTTTATTTGATCCGATCTGACTCAATTATCACTTCTATTCGATTTATTTACAAATAAATTTATTGAAAATTGTGATAAGAATGAAAAATGAATTTCTAGGAGTGTAGCTAAAAAAATCACTACACCATGCATGCACTAAAACTATATATATATATATATATATATATATATATATATGTTATTAGTACCTGTTACGGGGGAACTTAGCCACCATGCCCCACGTGACCGGCACGCGCGCCCAGAAAGACTACGGCTGCCCCTTGATCCAGCAATCCGACCTCGGGTCGGATATCTTCGGCTCCGCAGTCCGACCCCGAGTTGGCTGCCCCTTGATCCAGCAATCCGACCTCGGGTCGGATATCTTCGGCTCCGCAGTCCGACCCCGAGTCAGCTGCCCCTTGATCCAGCAATCCGACCTCGGGTCGGATATCTTCGGCTCCGCAGTCCGACCCCGAGTCGGTTGCCCCTTGATCCAGCAATCCGACCCCGAGTCGGTTGCCCCTTGATCCAGCAATCCGACCTCGGGTCGGATATCTTCGGCTCCGCAGTCCGACCCCGAGTCGGCTGCCCCTTGATCTAGCAATCCGACCTCGGGTCGGATATCTTCGGCTCCGCAGTCCGACCCCGAGTCGGTTGCCCCTTGATCCGGCAATCCGACCCCGAGTCGGTTGCCCCTTGATCCAGCAATCCGACCTCGGGTCGGCAATCTCTTGACAACAACAGACTGTTCTCCTGAGGCACGCCGCGGCCCCCTGCTCCACTACTCCCTGCAACGGCCGAATCCGGCGCTGCCCCACGATCCCCTGTAACAACCGTACGAAGCGGAGCTCCACTACGCCCTGCCATGGCCGTACCCGGCGCTGCCCCACGACGCCCTGTAACGGCCATGTCAGTGGCAACCCCATCGTGCCACACGATGACCAATCCCCAGAAAAACCCCCCAGCCTGATATATATGGGGCTGGGGGGGAAGGGGGAGGGTGAGCAAGATTCTCCATAGCATCATCTTACCTGCTACCTCTCCTTCTCCTTCGATTTCCTCTAACTTGATCGTCGGAGGGCCCCCACTACCCCAGTGGTGGTGCGAGGCTTGCTTGCAGGTTTCCTGGCGGAAGGTGGAGCGCAACCAAAGCGATTCAAAGGGAACCCCGTTCACACCGCTGTGCCAATCGTTCTCGGTTTGGACCCCCAGCAACAGTTGCCGCTAGAGGAAGGGCCCGGATCTCAGAGCGATCGTAATGGCACGGCGAGGTGGTCGTGGAGCTTCCAATGCTTCCGGTCGCGGGGCCTCTCGCGCCACTGGCCGGGAGGCCGCTGCATCTCCAACACGCTCTCAGCAACACTCCACCGCCCCACCGCCCATTCAGATGGTCGAACCCGCCCAGTTCGACCAGCTAACCCAGCAGGTTCGCACCCTCGCGGAGGCGGTGCAGAATCTGCAGGGTGCGATGTCCCGGGCGCCGCAGCGGGCTCAGGAGCCGCTGCTGCCTGAGCGTTCGCCTGTCCTCCTCAACCCGCGCTCCTTCCTCTCCCATGGGGAGGAGCGCCGGTGCGAGGAGGATTCTCGAGCACGCTCCATTCTGCCGGGACCTTCCCACCGGAGCTGCGCGGGGTACGAGAGGCGGGCCCGGGCGCGTTCCTAGACCCCCCAGTCCTCGAGGAACCCGCGCTCCAGTCGGTCCCCCTCTCGCCGCTCCTTGTCTCCCACCCACCGGTCGCGCTCCCTGGACCGGCGGGTGGACGATCTCCACCGACAACTCCAGGTCCTGAAGGGCCATTCCAAAGATCCCTTCGCCGACTTAGAGATCTCCTCCCAGCCGGCGCTCGCCTCGAGGATCCTGCGGACCCCGAATTCGCCGGGGTTCAAAATGCCGGCGATCGAGCCCTATGACGGGGCGGCGGATCCACGGGATCACGTCGAGAGTTTCAGGACCCTTATGCTCCTCCACGGAGCATCAGATCCCCTTCTCTGCAAGGCTTTCCCGGCAACCCTCCGTGGCCCGGCGAGGGCATGGTTCGCCGGGCTGGAGGCTGACTCAATCCGGTCCTTCGACCAGTTCACTCGCCTCTTCATCACTCATTTCGCCGTCAGTAGCCGGCGGCGACTGGTCTCCGACTCCCTCTTTGATGTCCGGCAAAACGAGGGAGAAAGCCTGTGGGATTATCTTACCCGCTTCAACAGGGCTACGCTGGAGGTCCGGAACCTGAGTCAGGAGGTAGCTCTTTCAGCCCTGAAGCGTGGCTTCCGGAAGGGCAGACTCACCTTCTCCCTGGACAAACGCCTGCCGCGGAGCTTCCCAGAGCTGTTGTCCCGGGCGAACCAGTATGCGGACGCCGAGGAGGCGGCCGCCCACCGGAGCAAGGAGGCCGCCGAGATCCCTCAAAAGCTTGGGAAGAAAAGGCGGAACGAGGCACGCCAGAGGAGGAGCCCGACGCCTCAGCGTCGGCGCAGAAGCCCGTCGCCGGCGAAGAACCACGGCGCCCCACGCCCTCGTTCTCCGCCCCGACGTTTTCACCGGTACACCCCTCTCCTAACCCCCCGGGCCCAGATCCTTATGGAGATCAAAGGGCGGGAGGACCTCCCGGCCCCGAGACAGATGCGGAGGATCCCTGGGAAGAGGCCCTCCCGGGCGTACTGTGAGTACCACCGAGACCACGGTCACGACACGGAGGACTGCTTCCAGCTTCGGGACGAGATCGAGGCTCTCATCCGCCGGGGGCGTCTCGGTCGATATGTGAGCGACCGACGTCCCCCAGCAGACCCGCGTCCAGCCAACCCGGCCCCTCCGGAGCCTCGGGAGCAGAATCGACCCGTTGCGGGCGTGATCCACACTATCACTGAGGGCTGCCCCCGGCCCGTGAGGAACTCAGGAGGCTCGACGGAAGCGTCAGGGGCGGCCGTCGCAAAGAGGCAGAGGGTCGGCAATGTAATCACCTTTTGTGATGAGGATATAAAGGGGGTTCAGACCCCCCACGATGACGCCATGGTGATCTCCCTCACTATGGCAAACTATGATATAAGGCGTGTTCTTGTGGATAGTGGAAGCTCAGCTGATATCTTGTTTTACGAGGCCTTCCAAAAGATGGGCTTGTCTAGACAATTGTTGCACAAAATATCCACCCCCCTCATAGGATTCACCGGTGACGCTGTCCCGGCGGAAGGTGTCGTTGAGCTGCCTGTGACTGCGGGCGTCGCACCCGCAGAAGCCACGGTGCGACTCGGGTTCTTGGTCGTCCGTGTTCCCTCGGCCTACAACGCTATCCTCGGACGACCCGGACTGAACGCCCTTCGCGCGGTGGTCTCTACGTACCACTTGCTCATGCGGTTCCCCACGGCGGTCGGGATCGGGGAGGTCCGAGGCGACCAACCGACCGCACGGCAATGTTTCCTAGCGACCCTCAAAGGGAAGAAGCCCGCAGAAGCCCTAAGCGTCGTTCTCCTTAATTGCATTCTTCATGCAGGACACTCCGGGCGGCGTGTATCCCACGGCACACGTATCTCCGCACGCGCCCAGGCCGCATCCGCCTCGAAGAACGCGCGTATCGCGGCCGCTTAACTGGCAATCCTCGCAAGCAGCAACTGGCCGATCTAATTTCCCAGGTAACGCCTCAATTAGCATTTAATAGTCTTCTGGTGTTCCCCAGGCGACGCGTCGAGAGGAGGAGAAATACGATCGCAGCTGGCCACGGAGAAACCCCGTCGAGCGGCGAGTGATAGGCGCGCGACCAACGAGCGGAATTTCCCGAGGCTCGGCCCTCGGATGCCAGGCTAACCCGATGATCATCCCGGGAGCAGACTAGCCTGAAGCCCCGACCGGTCGCCTCGGCTTGCGCCAGCCTTGGCCGACCAACGAGCGGAATTCCCCGAGGCTCGGCCCTCGGATGCCAGGCTAACCCGATGATCATCCCGGGAGCAGACTAGCCTGAAGCCCCGACCGGTCGCCTCGGCTTGCGCCAGCCTTGGCCGACCAACGAGCGGAATTTCCCGAGGCTCGGCCCTCGGATGCCAGGCTAACCCGATGATCATCCCGGGAGCAGACTAGCCTGAAGCCCCGACCGGTCGCCTCGGCTTGCGCCAGCCTTGGCCGACCAACGAGCGGAATTCCCCGAGGCTCGGCCCTCGGATGCCAGGCTAACCCGATGATCATCCCGGGAGCAGACTAGCCTGAAGCCCCGACCGGTCGCCTCGGCTTGCGCCAGCCTTGGCCGACCAACGAGCGGAATTTCCCGAGGCTCGGCCCTCGGATGCCAGGCTAACCCGATGATCATCCCGGGAGCAGACTAGCCTGAAGCCCCGACCGGTCACCTCGGCTTGCGCCAGCCTTGGCCGACCAACGAGCGGAATTCCCCGAGGCTCAGTCCTCGGATGCCAGGCTAACCCGATGATCATCCCGGGAGCAGACTAGCCTGAAGCCCCGACCGGTCACCTCGGCTTGCGCCAGCCTTGGCCGACCAACGAGCGGAATTCTCCGAGGCTCAGTCCTCGGATGCCAGGCTAACCCGATGATCATCCCGGGAGCAGACTAGCCTGAAGCCCCGACCGGTCGCCTCGGCTTGCGCCAGCCTTGGCCGACCAACGAGCGGAATTTTCCGAGGCTCGGCCCTCGGATGCCAGGCTAACTTGATGATCATCCCGGGAGCAGACTAGCCTGAAGCCCCGACCGGTCACCTCGGCTTGCGCCAGCCTTGGCCGACCAACGAGCGGAATTCCCCGAGGCTCAGTCCTCGGATGCCAAGCTAACCCGATGATCATCCCGGGAGCAGACTAGCCTGAAGCCCCGACCGGTCACCTCGGCTTGCGCCAGCCTTGGCCGACCAACGAGCGGAATTCCCCGAGGCTCAGTCCTCGGATGCCAGGCTAACCCGATGATCATCCCGGGAGCAGACTAGCCTGAAGCCCCGACCGGTCGCCTCGGCTTGCGCCAGCCTTGGCCGACCAATGAGCAGAATTTCCTGAGGCCTAACCCTCGGATGCCTGGCCTAGCGCCGGAGGAATTTCCTGAGGCCTAACCCTCGGATGCCTGGCCTAGCGCCGGAAGAATTTCCTGAGGCCTAACCCTCGGATGCCTGGCCTAGCGCCGGAAGAATTTCCTGAGGCCTAACCCTCGGATGCCTGGCCTAGCGCCGGAAGGATTTCCTGAGGCCTAACCCTCGGATGCCTGGCCTAGCGCCGGAAGGATTTCCTGAGGCCTAACCCTCGGATGCCTGGCCTAGCGCCGGAAGGATTTCCTGAGGCCTAACCCTCGGATGCCTGGCCTAGCGCCGGAAGAATTTCCTGAGGCCTAACCCTCGGATGCCTGGCCTAGCGCCGGAAGGATTTTCTGAGGCCTAACCCTCGGATGCCTGGCCTAGTGCCGGAGGAACTTCAAGAGTCAGGAGTCGGCGAGACGCTACCAAGAGTTAAAAAGAGGAAGGACGAAAGTGAAATGAGGAAACACTTTGTTTGCATTAACTTTCGTTGCATCAGGGCCGAGACCCATACAACATGGCAAAACGCCAACATAAAAAGAAAAGAACAAAGAAAAAGTACAGAGGGTCAGCTTGGAGGAACCCCTGGATCGGGAACGGCGAGCACGTCCGCGAAGGGTAGGGAGACGGTTGGAGAACCGGCAGGCAATGGCGTCGGAGGGGAGTCGAGGAGGGAGACCCCACTCAGGTCAATTCCGGGGTATTTAGTGGACACCCTTGCCAGGCCTTCATCGAAGCCTAAGGCAAAGGAGTCGGACCCCGCATCCGACATGTCACGGATGAACTCGGCGGACTGACGATAGGCCTGTACCGCCTGACGCCCGATTTCTGCGCTCTTCTCGGCCAGCGCCGCCTCCGCTCGCTCCGTAATCTGAGCTTTCGCTTCCATGACCTTCGCCACAATCCGCTCGTCCGCCTCGGAGGAGACCCTCAGCAGATCGGCCTGAGCCTCCATGTGCTTCGCCTCGGCAGCGATGCGAGCAGCCTCAGCCTCCTCCAGGCGCGAATGAAGCTCCTGGTTGCTCGCACGAGTCCCCTCCAAGGCCGACTCCAATTCGGCCATCTTGGCTTCAAGAGATCGGGTTCGGTTGCGGGCGTTGTCGGCCGACTGCTGGGCCTTCTCCCACCTCTCCCGGAAGTCGGCAGCCTTCCGGGACTGCTTTTCGGCTCGCTCCTCCGCCTTCCTGATCTCGCTTTCGAGACCCGAGGCAACCTTGAGTTGCTCCTGAGCCTCCAACAGTTGCCTCTCGAGGGCGGCGAAGCCGAGTGCCCGCTCTTCGGCCACCTGGAGCCTCGTCTCGAGGTCCCTGGTCGTTCTCCCCGCCGCAGCCTGGCCTCCCTCCTCTACAGCTTTCAGTCGGCTCTCGGCCTTCGCCAGGAGCCTCGCCTGTTCCTCGTGGCTCTCCTCCAGACGGATCATGTACTGGGCGAGCTAAGAGACAGGAAAAATGAGAGCGTCAGACGGGGATCAATAGAGCCTATAAATGACGAAAGCGACCAAAAGAACACTCACCGACATGAGGCAGACGCAGCTGGCAGCTCCGACTTCAGGGATCCTCATCTGCCGGACCTGCCTACGGTCACCCTCCAGCAGCACCGTCTCGATGAGGTTTCGGGCGCCGGCGAAAGTGAAGGCCGACCCCGACTTCGCCCCGGAGCCGGACGGTGGTTCTGCGGCCTTACCCTTACCCATTGCTTGAGGGAGAGTCATGCCGACCGTGCTCGGGGCGGGGGCCGCGCCAGAAATCGACAGGGTCCCGCTCGGCCGAGGCCTCGGCGCGCCCCTCCTCGTATCATCCGAGGCCGACCGAGTCGAAGGCCGGGCTGGGGACCGACCGCGTCCGACCCGGCCGTCTCGGGCGCGCCCGGATGACACCTCCGGAAAAGCGGTAGTCTCATCACCGGAGGGCTGATACGGCGTCAACTGTCGGTCCGAGCCCGCGGCGTCCCCCTGATCGGTGGGCCCGGACCCGTCTGTCGGCGTCGGAGTCGCCTGCTGGCGGGGCTTCTTCGCCGGTGGGACCTCGCTCGGAGGAGTCTGTTTCTTCCTCCGGACCGCTTCCAGTAGGGACGCCCTACTAACAGCCATTGCCCTGTCCGACTGCATGACGTCGTCGATTTCTGCAAAAAGAACGAGATGGTTAGAAACTGAGAAACTGATGGAAAGAAGAAACGAAAGAGGAGAAAAGAGCTAAAAAAAGAAGAAGTGATGGCGGGCTCACGGTCGGCGGGGACCGAGCTCAGACCGACGTTCACCAAGGCATCCTCGGAAATAAGGCGAGCCACCGGGGGGAGCCGGCCCTCGGCAACCAACCCCCTCAAAACGGCGACGCCATCGGACTCCTCCCTTGACAACCTCGATAGGCCGATCGGGGACTTCATCGGCGTCTCCCAGGTTGTCCCGATTCCCCAAGAGGGATCTACGTCGATGAAAAAGAAACGCTCCTTCCAGCCATGAATGGAGGAAGGAGCCTCCTTGACGAGGCCGCACGCTCGCCGCGCCGCAAAGCACCACCACCCTCTGTCCCGGGGGTGGCCGTTCAGGCCGTAGCATTCCCAAAAGACATTCAGGGTGGCGGAAACCTCGTGCATGCGGCAGAGAACCTGGAAGGCCGTCAGGGTACGCCATGAGTTCGGCACCAGTTGCGTCGGCGCCACTCTTAAACCTCGAAGCACCTGCACGACTAAGTCCGAGGGGGGAAAGCGGAACCCAGCCCGAAGGATGTCCTCATTAATGGCGACCTTCCCTGGAGGAGGACGGGACATCCTCTCCTCAGGCCCCGGGAGCGTAACGTTGCAGGCTTCGGGAAGGTGGTACCGAGCCACGAACCTATCTAGGTCTTCGGGGACCAGCTCCGACTGAATGCGGTCCGCTCTTACTTCGTCCATCCCTAACGGCCAGAGAATCTACGGTCAGGACGGGGTCAAGAGGGGAGAAGGGACCGGAACGACTGGGGTACACTAATACGAAAGGAGAAAGTACGGAGAGCCCTAAATTGAAGAGTGGGAAAACTCACCGGAAGGGAAAGAAGAACGGCTCCGATAGCGTCAAAGGAGGAGCGAACGAACAGTCCGACGGCAACGGCAACAGCACAAGGGAGAAACTCGAGGATACCTGTGAAGAGAAAGGCGGACGGGGGAGGGCCCCCGGTTAAATAGGCAGAAAGGCGGGTGACGCCTCGGTGACGCCAGAGGATGCCTGGCTACCGAAGGATCGTTCTCGCCCCAAAGGCGAATCGACGCCATTAAGGAAGGATGTCCGCCGAAATCCGCAGACCGCCAGATCAGCGACAACCGCCATACGCCATAAAAAAAGGGGCGGGGAGCTCGGAGCGCGCGCGCCTTTCCGAGGGATGGCGGCAATCTCGAAGCATCACTCCCTTCACCCGTTCCCCTCCTGGTTCCAGGCTCGGAAGTGGGGGGCTACTGTTACGGGGGAACTTAGCCACCATGCCCCACGTGACCGGCACGCGCGCCCAGAAAGACTACGGCTGCCCCTTGATCCAGCAATCCGACCTCGGGTCGGATATCTTCGGCTCCGCAGTCCGACCCCGAGTCGGCTGCCCCTTGATCCAGCAATCCGACCTCGGGTCGGATATCTTCGGCTCCGCAGTCCGACCCCGAGTCGGCTGCCCCTTGATCCAGCAATCCGACCTCGGGTCGGATATCTTCGGCTCCGTAGTCCGACCCCGAGTCGGTTGCCCCTTGATCCAGCAATCCGACCCCGAGTCGGTTGCCCCTTGATCCAGCAATCCGACCCCGAGTCGGCTGCCCCTTGATCCAGCAATCCGACCTCGGGTCGGATATCTTCGGCTCCGCAGTCCGACCCCGAGTCGGCTGCCCCTTGATCCAGCAATCCGACCTCGGGTCGGATATCTTCGGCTCCGCAGTCCGACCCCGAGTCGGTTGCCCCTTGATCCAGCAATCCGACCCCGAGTCGGTTGCCCCTTGATCCAGCAATCCGACCTCGGGTTGGCAATCTCTTGACAACAACAGACTGTTCTCCTGAGGCACGCCGCGGCCCCCTGCTCCACTACTCCCTGCAACGGCCAAATCCGGCGCTGCCCCACGATCCCCTGTAACAACCGTACGAAGCGGAGCTCCACTACGCCCTGCCATGGCCGTACCCGGCGCTGCCCCACGACGCCCTATAACGGCCATGTCAGTGGCAACCCCATCGTGCCACATGATGACCAATCCCCAGAAAAACCCCCCAGCCTGATATATATGGGGCTGGGGGGGAAGGGGGAGGGTGAGCAAGATTCTCCATAGCATCATCTTACCTGCTACCTCTCCTTCTCCTTCGATTCCCTCTAACTTGATCGTCGGAGGGCCCCCACTACCCCAGTGGTGGTGCGAGGCTTGCTTGCAGGTTTCCCGGCGGAAGGTGGAGCGCAACCAAAGCGATTCAAAGGGAACCCCGTTCACACCGCTGTGCCAATCGTTCTCGGTTTGGACCCCCAGCAACAGTACCTAATTAATAATCTTGAGTAGCCCTTAATAAAAAACTGTGTAGCACTTTAAGCTCTAATTTATATTTCTTAACTGATCTAACTTATTATATATTCTTATGGGCACCAAAGAGTGCCCATGATGAGAAATTGAGGCCACGGTGACAACAATAGGTGACCATGCAGCCATACTCGTGATTGGGCACGAAGTGATAGATTCAGAGTGTGACGAAAGTGGTACATAGCTTAAAGCTTAAAATCATTAGGAACCATGGCATAAGTGAGCTTAAAATTTAGTTTAAGATTGTTAGGAGTTGTGACAGATGTGGTACTCAAATATACTTTCTAAAAATAATATTTTAATAATAATTTTTTTTTATGAACCAAAAAAAATCCTAATTAAGTTATTTTGTGATTGGTCATGGCAGTACCTGCGCGAACTATTGGAAGTGTCTCAAGACAGCCGCGCAGCATGAGAAGCGGGTTCGGCAGGACGATAGTCAACGTACTAATATGAGTCCTTGTGGCTACTGCATATAAGGTAACCTATTTGGCTGAGGCTACGAGGTGCTTCTCCGCTTGAGCAACCATCAAATTTTGAGAAGTAGAAATATTTTGATTGTTTGACAATTTTTTCATTGCTGGCATTGGCTGCCCCTGCTTCCCTTGTTTCCTGCAGCCCACTCTCCCGTGGGAACTGCATGTAAGTTTTAACAATTTAAACTTTTAGTCGAGTTGGACTCGAACTAGAGCTGCATACGGGGTTGGGTTGGACCGTACCATGCTTGATCCCGACCGACTTGATTTCATGTCAATATTTTGGATTTGGACCGAACCCATTAGCTGATCGGATCATGTTGGCTTAAGCTGATAAAAAGTATTTTAGACTTAGCAGGTCATTCAGCTTGGGTCAAGATCAAATATGACCCTAAATCCAACTTGAACCATTTGGTTTTCAAGTTGGGTTACTCTTGCATCTAGTTCTTCTTTTATAACTAAAAATAATAATTAATAATTAATGTATATTAGTAAAAATAGGTAAAACTACAAATGACCAAATTAAAGTTGAATTTTTATTTGAAAAATTTTAAGTTCATCCATGTAAATGATCATTGTTAATTTTAAATAATACCTTTTATTTATTTGTATTGAAATACTTGGGGTATTGTAAATAAAAATTCACCAAAAGAAATAATAAAATATAAATTTTTAAATGTAATGAATGAAAATAGATAAGAGGAAATGTAGCTGTTGAGATGAAAAGAATGATTAGTTTAATGAGAGTTCATTCAATTAATTAGGAAAGATCTTTAAAAGTGAAGGAGGATATTTATATGATTTGGATTTAGACCAAGTCCGACCTATTTGTCGGTGACTTAAACTAAATCAGGATGATATATGGGTCAGGTTGGATTGGGTCAGATTGAAAAATGCAAGATCTTGGGTTTTCAAATACGATTGGTTATGTTTGGGTCTAATCGAGTTGAGACTGAGTTAAGTTATGAGTTGACTTGACAAATTTGTAGCCCTAATTCTA
Organism: Phoenix dactylifera; assembly: GCF_051530095.1. Classification (NCBI taxonomy): domain Eukaryota; kingdom Viridiplantae; phylum Streptophyta; class Magnoliopsida; order Arecales; family Arecaceae; genus Phoenix; species Phoenix dactylifera. Next base: position 7,604,616 of record NC_143200.1, read on the forward strand.
ACATGCATATCAAGTTCTGTTGAGATTAACATTCTGTCTCGCCAACAAATGACATCAAAGTTGATGCCTGACGATGATAGGCAACTCTGAATCGGTCATGGTGTGCTAGGTTAGAGCATGTAACACTCTAACCTTGGAGAGTAGGCTTTTAAGCTGGAATGGCAACACATGGTACAATCAAAAGAATAATTGGGCACATGCTTTGATTGGACCTAGTGGATAAGACTTGAAAGGGAGTTGGTTAGAATCTAACAGCTTAAGCTTGTAGGTAGGTTTCAACATATATATCAAGTCTTTATATTAGAACTTCTCTTAACACTCTCTACCTACAAGGGTTGATGATCTTACTGTTCTTACTTAGTGGATGCCCTATTTTGTTTTGTTTTTTGTTCGAGTTGATCTAGCTTAATTGGCTTATGTATAGCAGTTATTGTGATGTTTTGGTGTGCAATACTTGAGTAGAGTCTCCTAGAACCTATCCATGATAACAATAGCATGTAACTTTTTATTGTTTTCTTGCTCAAAAATAAAGAGGGCACAAACTAGATGAAGGAAGATGAGAATGACTGCAAGTTGAGCATTAGTTCAATGGTCACATCCCCTCATTTACAAGCAAGGAGCAAGGGGTTCAATTCTTGAGTGGTGTAACTGCCAAGATTTTTCCCACGTAATCTTGGGTGCACAAGTTGGTGTCTTAAATAGGCCTAGATACCTCCTTTCCTATGAGTGCCATCTCTAGATACCTCCTTTCATAGTACCATGTATCCTAAATTGATGTGCTAAATATTATGTCTCACATATATTACTCTATTCTTTCTTTATCAATTTAAGTTTCTGATATTATTTGCTTAATTAATATATCACCAAAGCTCATATATATCCTTAGAAGTCATAAGCTTCAATCTCTGCGATTCATTTATTTATTTAATTACCTATGATTATTTTTTTTCCCCTGATTCTTGCATGTCTTGACTCTGAGTTTAAATCTTTCCACTTCAGTTTTTATTTAATCCTTCTTGGTAATATGCCATCCCGTGTTTTGAACAAGTTTGTTGTCTTATTTGCGAAAAAAAACTTCTTGTTACCGAGCAATCCTACGTTCATTTCCTTTTCCAGTCTTGACAAATTCATCAAATCGCCAGTCCGAAGAGAGCTGAAGGGGCACCGAAAGAGCTCCAAAAAAGCCAAAATGGTCTTCCGAGCGGTGAACGGCAGCCATAAAAGAAGCCGACCCCACCGAAAACCGATTTTGCGGGCAGTATGCCAAGTCCGTGCTGTACGTCGCACTGCATCATGGAGGGTTGTTTGCTTGTACGGAGCCCGAGGTTTGCAGACAAAACGTTATCTCACGCTGGTGTCAGTGGAGCCGTAAATCCTGGCTTCGTTCCGATGCATCGGCAATAAAACCGGCGTGCAAAGGTCACGGCGCCTACTGCTGTGAAAGGGTGTATCCATTTTGAAGATGATGCAATTGCAGTGATCGGCGAGGTTCAGAAAAATATTGGCAACTATGTTGAGAGATATCTATTAGTATAGGATATATAGAGTTTGCGAAAAGGCTGGTAGCTTTTTGGGCTACTCATGTTCATCGAAAGTTAAATAGTACTGCTGACTGGATTGCCTCCTTCGCCGCATACCATTCAGAAAAGTTCCGTTAAAAAAATCTCATGTCTACTTCTTTCTTTTCAGTCGTCTTCTTCTTTTTGACTCTTATAAATATACTCATACGCGTATGGTATAAGTTACCGCTGTATTTAAAAAAAATCTTTATTATGGGCTCGTACCTAAAAATCAAGACCTGATGAATTAAAAAAGATGGCAATGCTTAATCCGTTTAATTGAATCAATCGATGGTAGATCGGATTGAATTATTTATTTAATAAAATAGTCAGATCTAAATTTGGATTTGAATTTTTGACCTATTTAATTAATAGTTCAGATTTAGATTGATAGAATTTTGATCTATTCTATATCTGATCTGACTCATATTTAGTCTGATTCGACTGCTACCTCTAGTTTTCAGCCCGAACTTAGGTTTAAAATATGGTACAAATAAAATAGGTCCCGGACTTGGCTATGTCCATCCCAAAAACATATCCTGAGTTGGGTCGGTCTTGGCATGATATCCCCATGCCAGTTCCAGGCTGAGTCAGGCTTGAGCCTTGGATTACTTGCTTTTAGCCTAGGCCCTAGCTGGCCCATTGACACCCCTGTTTGAAAGGGGACCAACTTCCCTCCTAAAGGATGCTTTCTAGCTTGATTTCAATCATAGAAGTCTATAGCACGAAAAAGAATACATCAGATATGTCACCAAGAAACTTTGATGATATGCCAGCTATCCAAAAAAAGAAAAAAGAGCATATAACCAAAACTTGAAATTTTATTTTTATTATTTCTTTAATGATATCGTTGTTTTTTCTTCTTGTGCTCGGAAATAACACAACCCTCTGATGATAGATCAAAAGTTTCATCAAAGGCTTCTCGCAGCAATCGCAATAGCCTGGCCCTTGGATTATGAACATGCCTAACATAACAGAAGATGCCATTCCTGAAATTCTCATGGATTGATTTAGGGCTAAGATGTCGAAAATTGGCCAAAGAAAAAGGGAAAGCAAAGGCCCACAAGTATTCAAGATTCTGTCCTAAATGAGGTTTTAGGCTTTAAATAAATGGTACTTGGGTCAGAAATAGATGCTTTATTAGCCATCTGTACATTAAAAATTTTATTTTATAACTTCTTTTGGTACCAAAACTAGTCCCAGCTATATTTATTCATTGTGATAATAAGGTCGTAATTAAATTGACATATCAAAAAAATACCAATAAAACATATGAAGTAGCTTTGTCACAAATATAAAAAGATAATATAAAAAGAAAATATTTTTTTTGCAATATATTAAGTTATAGAAATATTTGTTAAATCTGTTAACCAAGAGTTTGTATAAAAGCGGAGTGCTAGAGTTATCAAAGGGGACCGGGCTTAAGCCCATCTCGAAAGTTGATATCGAACCTTCATGATTGGGGTTTCCACAAAATAGGTTCATTATGGTAGAAACTAAGCTATTTGAGTGAAGAAGTAATCTCAGTGGCTAGGTTTCCCACAAAATAGGTTCACTTGTATCATACGTCAATGGATTGACATAATTTTTTTATCTCCAGAGGGCTCGTTTGGTTCGCGGAAAAAGAAGGGAGGAAAGTGTGGTCAACGGGAAAGTAATGAGATGCCTCTTGTTTGGTTGGAGTTTTCAAAAGAGAGAGAAGGAAAAGTTGTATTTCTATGGGAATATGATTCCCACATTTCATGGAAAAGTTATTTTCCCATGAGGCGGAAATCATTCCATTTTTACTTTTTCCCAAAAAGTCCCTTCAGCATTAAAGAAGCATTAAAGAGGTATTAAAAACCTAATTTTTATTAAGGGCATAATAGGAATTATACATAACTTTTCTAGGAAAGTGGATGGCCAACCAAACATAAGCACTTTGGAAATTTATCACTTTCCCATGGTCAACCAAACATGCCAAAAATACTTTCCTAAGCATCCTCTTCCTAGGAATTTGTTTCCAGGGAATCATATTCCTAGGAAGGAAAATGCTTCCCGCGAACCAAACGAGCCCAGAGTGTAACTTTCAAAGAATATCTCCTCCCATCCCTCTATTGATGATAAAATAAACTAAAAGTTGAGTTATATTCTTAATGAGTCCAAAGTAGAAAGTCTGCAGGATATTAGGATCCAAATAATCTTGGAAAGCTCATCTATATGAGAACCATCATAAAGGCTACAAGTAGGATGTTGGGCTAACCATCATATTAAAAAATTAAGGTACTAAGTTTAAGGCATTTAAGATGCACGAATTATATAAAGATCTGAAGATATATATATATATATATCTTCAGAAAAAAAAATATCTTAAAAAAAAAAATATCTTCAGTAGACGCAAGCCCACTAAACCCAACGCCTCGCAGGTCCCACCGGATTCGGAATACGGGAGAGATTCTCCGCCACCCCTCTTTCTTCAAAACGTATCTAGTATCCGACATTTCACCGATTCATAGCCTCTCGCTCTCTCGGCTTCCACCACTCATCCAAAGGTGGAGCTTTCGCCTCATCCCAGGTTCCATCTCTTGTCGGGGATCCCGTGTGGTCTCGAGAGGTTCGCTTCCTTACAAATGGATTCCTTTCCCCGGAAACAGAAGGAATGAATTCCAAATAGCTGCTTCCCTTCAATCCAAAGAAGAAAGAAGAGATCTGCTCAAATCCTGCTAAGGTTCTCTAAACCCCTCCCCCATAAACTTCCATTTTCTTTTCCTTTGTTTTGCATGGCTTCCGTTCTTTTAATCTCTAATGATTCTATTCCATTCTATTTCTGTTCTTGATCATAGAACCTTTTTCATGGAAACGCAAGATGTTTATGTTAGTAGCTTTTATCTGAGTTGTGCTCTGTGATGCTTAATGTGAAATGTTGATGAGAACCATTTAGGAAAGGGGAGGGAGGGATGAGCCTCTGGAAAAATTGGATGCATGTTGTGAAGTTTATTATCAGAATACCTAATTGATATCATTCAATGTTTGTTTTTGAAGGCAGGAGAGAATGCCTGGTTCAGCACTTTCCCTTTAGTATTTGAATGTCACTGTGTTAGCTTTTAGTATTTGAATGTCGCTGTGTTAGGGTGGAACAAGAATTATCCATTGAGTGTTCATTTAGTTGTTTATCTTAGGTTTTGACTGGTGATATTTATTTTGAATGATTTTGTATGTTGGTCCTATGTTTTACAATTTATCCATAAGCGCAGTTTTTAGTCTAAAGAATGGAACCCTTGAAGTCCATTCTGTACCCTAGTCCCTATTATTTAGATAAATAGATGCAAAGTGCACAAGATTTGCAGTGGGGATTTCGACAACTCTTATGGAATTTTCGTTACAGTTGGCATTAGTTTTCATCAGATTTTCATATTCCTGTGGTTGAATAAGTTTAGATTATTTTCTGTTATTATTGAGTCAGATAGTTTTATTTATAGTAAGATCTGTGCCAGGTTTAATACCCAACCAATTTGTCTTTCACACTTCATGTTGTGCCAACCAACATGGCCCTCCACCCTTTCTTTAAAGAAAAATTATCGTCCCGACTGGGATAGGCTTGTATGGGCCGAACTGGCCTTGGTTCTGGCTTGTATTGGTTGCAACCAATCAGGACGGCTATTTTATCCTGTTCTCATGCACTTTTTGTAAAGAAAAAGCTATCGTTCCGCTCGGGACAGGCTTTGTTCTTGCCACATTGGCCGTGGTACCTGTCGGGACTGATCAAGATACCAATTACGTCCCTATCCTATGCTTTTAGGTGCCCCAACACCCTGTATCATTACTGGTTTCATGACAGAACTGTATGGTACCAGTAGTACCGTCTCATTCTACTAGTTTTTGAATCCATTTTAACGGTGATCCTTAAGATGGCGAGCTTCAAGTTTGAGGTAGAACAGCAATGACAAAATTGTGAGTTGCATGAAAGGATCAGCAACTATAGAAAGACAATGATGTACAAAGTTGTGAGATTCTTATATTTATTAAACATGTTTGAATCAAGTTGTTGTAGTTACATGGTGACATGTGGAATCTTTCCCCATCTGTGTACTAGCAAGTCAAAGGGACTTTCTTCAGCTTTCTTCTTGTAGAAAATCTTGGCTTTGTTTTAATCCATAAGGTTTGAGGAGGCAATCAAATGATAGCATTATTTTGTCAAAGATGCACAATTTACTTACAATTTGTTTAGTTCATGGATTTTCTTAGACTAGATCATACTCGTAATCAAGTTTTCTGCTGCTTCATGTTCTAGTTTTTCTTAGATATTTTGCATATCTTTGAAGGAATTCTCAACAAAGTGGGATTTTGTGGTATTGGAGGCCAAACTTTAGTTAAAGGCTCTGTAGTCTCTGAAACACCAAATGAATTGGCATTCATTATCATTTAAAAACAGCAATGAGCTAGCCATATATTTTTGCTTATACAGGGGCAAGACATGGTTATATTAATTAAGCATTTTGTCAGGAATATTATACTACATGAATATCTACAAGAATTCAAGACCTGTATTTCAATTAGGCACTTTCATTTTTTACTATTGCCCCTGAGGCTAATGAACTTACCTACATCAAAACTTGCTTTCATTTTGCTTACAGATGTTTCCTATCTTGGGTTATATATTGTGGGTGGCGTTGCACCCTGATAAACAATTTTAAATTCTGTAAATAAGTACACATGCAGGCTTTCCAGATATTTTTATACATCAAACCTTGCTTTCATTTTCCTTACAGATGTTTCCCATCTTGGGTTATATATATTGGGGTGGTGTTGCACCCTAATAAACAAGTTTAAATTCCATAAATTTCTAGGCTTTCCCACTTGTGCCCCAAGTGCTTTTACATGCTCCTCTTGCCTGTATTCAACTTAGTTATGATCTAGGCATTGATATGATGATGGTTGTTGTCATGTCAAATGCCTGCTGTAAAATGTGTCCAGAGCTTAATGAATCATTAATGTTGACCTCTAAGGTTGATCCTTGCAGATGCAATAAAGCTTGCTTGTTTGTTAAGGTCAGATAGTTCTGTGATAAATCATTTAAGATAGATTAAGCCTCCATTTAGATAAGCACAAGAAAGAGATATTTGAGAATTGAGAGAACAAAAACGATTTTGTCTTTTATAAATGAAATGCAACTAGGAGAAATATGGCCATGAAGATAACGAAATGAACTTTCTCTATGTTTGAGAGAAATCTTACAGAACAGCCGAATATTCTACCAAGAAAGTGATCCATATGGTTATCTCTCTTAGGATGCTGTTTTATGGAGGTTTAATTCTTGATATTGAACTTTGAGAGAAGTTGAAATATCAAAATAATTAGATCTCCCTGGATATCATGCCTCTGATTTATATTAGATGATGTTATAAAAGGACTGCTGATGTTTTTGTTATTGAAGCATACTAACTGGATGAGCAAACCCAAATTAAGGGTGCAAAATGTTTGTAGCTTTCAAAAGGAATCAGTAGAATTTTACTCGGTTTCTCGAATCAAAAAAATACTGAATTCAAGTAAACAGTATGCAGTTGGATTTACAATGTGGATTGTAGAATTATTTTCTATGACCATAATTTGATTGCTACAGACAGCTCTCTCCATATTAAACCATAATTGCTTGTCCTTTTTTTCTGATAACATTTTTTCACTAAGGTCCTCTTTGGTTTCCGAATAAACCTGAATAAAACTCATTTGTTAAGTTAGGCACCTGAATAAGGCCTGACAATAAGGAACAGGAATTCTCGAGAAGATTGAAAAGCAAATTTTCGTACTTATCTACTTTAACTGGATTAAAACTATGTGCCAGGGATGGGAACGGGTTACCTGGTTAACAAGGATATTTTTTGAATTATGTTACTCAAATATTCCAGTTAAAATTATTCGAGGATTACTGAACAGGGCCTAAAAGACTCATTATCAAAGACAATTCCTGTTAATATATATGAGTTGTCATTAATTAATTTCACAAGCACTAGTCTACTATTGACCTTATAAGAGTCAAGGACCTATATCTTTTCTTCTCTTTTTCTTTTCTGTCAAAATATGAATTAAGGCCTCTTTAAATCCTCATATGAAAATTTTTTAGTCATTCAAATAGCGTATTTTTCATAACTGAATTTTTTGTTTTCGACTTTATTTTTTTTAGTTTGTAAACTGTTAATCATATTATTTCAAGTAAATATCCTCTTGATTGTGTGAAAGAAGATGTCCTCTGTGATAATGAGGATTAGCCTATTTTTATATCATTCTTTTATTGCAAGAGGATGCTGCCATTCCTTGACTGTCACTCCATCTCATTAGAGTTGAATGTTTTAAATTAATATAAAAGTTCCTATGCATTTCATTTTATTTTTCTCTAACTTCAGTTGCTGATCCCTTTTTTTTCTTCTGAATTTGTATTGGTTAATTGTTTTCATAAAAGTTTGTCCTTGTGCTGCATCTGTTAGTACTTAAATTGTAGTAGCATCATTATATTTACAGCCTACTCAGATTTATTACCATCCTTAAGATTATAATGGACGTTTACAACATGTTTTGACTGTTTTATCTCCTCTTAGAAATATGGCAGCAATATGTCATTTGATAAGTTATGATTTCTGCTTCAATATATGATTCCATAATGCGAGTTAAACTGTATGTTCATTAAAATTCAGAAAGAAAAGCTGCAGGAGTACGATATATCAATATGCTGTAACTTCTCACATGATTTTTGGATGTCACAGATGGCAGATGTAGCCAAGGATCTGACTGCTGGAACCATTGGAGGTGCAGCACAGCTGATTGTTGGGCATCCCTTTGATACCATTAAGGTTAAACTTCAGAGCCAGCCTGCCCCACTTCCTGGTCAATTCCCAAAGTATTCTGGTGCCATGGATGCAGTTAAGCAAACAACGACCAGCGAAGGCCCGAGGGGCTTGTATAAAGGGATGGGAGCTCCACTTGCCACTGTTGCAGCCTTCAATGCTCTTCTCTTTACTGTGAGGGGACAAATGGAGGCACTTTTAAGGTCAGAACCCGGTGCCCCACTCACAGTAAACCAACAGGTTGTATGTGGTGCTGGTGCTGGAGTTGCAGTTTCCTTCCTAGCATGTCCAACAGAATTGATCAAGTGCAGGTCAGTGATAGTGTGCCTTTATTTGCAATCTGAAAATAGCTTCTGGTGAAAGGATTATATTTTTATGATTAATATAGAGGTAGAGAAACATTTTACTAATGTATTTTCAGTCTTTGTTGTTAGTTTACACAAAAAGCATCTCTACATTTGGGCCACTGCCTGCTTTTGATTGTCAGGCAGTACAAAGCAACTCATCAGGTAAGACAGGCTAGTGGATCATCACAAAAACATTTCAAGAGTAAAAAGAAAAATTATAAAAAGAAAGAATTGGTTCAAGCAACTTATCATAATGACCATAATTCTGTTTTCACTCTTTAATAATACTAGTTTACTGTTTCTGTAACCATTTTGAAGTCTTTATATAAAGAAGACGAAGTCTTTCAGGCAATTTATTATAATAAATGGCACTAGTTATTCTTAGTTGTAGCCTTGTAGTAGGGATGAAACAATAAGGAAATAGGGTTTGACTTGAATTCAGTAGTAAATTCCTCTGGTTCTTCTTTTAACTATTATCTACTATTTTTTCTTGTAATGATCAAGGCACGCCAATTGAATTCTCTTCTTGTTAGTTTTCTTCATCTTCCTGACATAGGTCTCTGATGTCCTTCTGGTGCTGTTCTTGGGGAACAACCAAGCACAGCGTATCTAGACTGAACGGATTAGGCATTTAATTACTCTGTCTGCATATTTTAACACATTGATTAATGAGATTATGTTGATGGATGACTTGCTGAGATTTTGCATGTAATTTTTGGACAAGGACCATGCCATTATATATGCTGATATGAAACATTTTCTTCTCGTCATCACATTTAAAACAGGCTACAAGCCCAAAGTGCCTTGGCAGAGTCTGCTGCCTCTTCTGGTGCAGTAAAATATAAAGGTCCTATGGATGTGGCGAAGCATGTTCTCAAATCAGAAGGTGGCCTCAGAGGCCTTTGCAAAGGTCTTGTTCCAACCTTGGCACGTGAAGTCCCTGGAAATGCTGCAATGTTTGGGGTCTACGAAGCCGTCAAGCAGTACTTTGCTGGAGGAAAAAACACTTCAGGGCTTGGGAGAGGTCATCTGATTATTGCTGGTGGCTTGGCTGGAGCATCCTTCTGGTTTTTTGTCTATCCAACAGATGTTGTGAAAAGTGTGATTCAGGTTGATGACTACAAGAATCCCAAGTTCTCTGGTTCCATTGATGCATTTAGGAAGATATCAGCATCTGAAGGGATCAAGGGCCTGTACAGGGGTTTTGGACCAGCCATGGCTCGCAGTGTTCCAGCCAATGCAGCCTGCTTCTTGGCTTATGAGGTGACCAGGTCGAGTCTAGGATAACTTGAATGCCCTTTCTTGATTCTTTTCCCCTCTAGTTTGGTCTAAATTTCCTGTTTATTTGGGCAAGGTGATTCTAGTGACTATTCTGGCTTTGCCTGCTGAATGCATCAGTTCATTTCTGACCGTGGAGTACAAAATATTTGATGGTCAGAAGCATTTGTTGCTCCTTAACATACTGTTTCTCTTTCTTTCTAGTTATTGGAAGCTCGAAAAGATTTTTCCCATGGCATTGGTCTTTGACACTTTCTGTCAATTAAAATGTCACAGTGACTCTACTCTTGGTGGTGGTCTTCCAGATTGAAAACTCGAAGTCCCATTCTAAAATCTACGAACAAATTTGAACCAATTGGGCAGTGATGTCGATAAGGTCGTTTTGGGTGAGGGATTGCAGGTCTACATCCACTTTTGGCTGTTTTACTTGGAAACTTCACAGCCCTCCCTGGAAGAAGAAATGGCAACTAGAGGATTTTGGGAAGGCCTATGAGAGGGTGGCTGGTAGAGGCAAAGGGAACAAGCCGATGAGCCGAAGTCTGGCCTGATACTTTCCAGTCTAGCTTCAAATCAAATGATTTTAGATTGGCTTCTATTGAAGAACACGATATCTGGATGCTACAATGGTATTAGATGCTGAGCTTAGAGAATTCAGCAGAATTCACAAATTTGGCAATCATTGCCAAGGAAGTTCTCTTGGCAACTAAAACTTGGCATGTAGGAGAATTCACAAAGATTATGTCTGCATCACTAACCAATGGACTGATCGCATGACCTACTCCTGCTTTGATATCTGATCGGTGGCTGATGACTTAACCTTCTTCAAAACCATGTATGAGGCTTATCGTTATTCTCCTAATCTCTCGTTGGTAAAACTACTCTCATATGAAATTAATATACTTAGTTCAACTTTTGCTTTTAAGGGAGGGACGAAGAAGTGCAAATCTAAGATGTAATTATCAAATCATATAAACAATAAGAAATTCTTTGTTACTATTCAGGATCATAACCATGCATGCAACTTCTCATACCAAATTAAGGGACAGAGACATCTACAATACTTCTCACATGCAACCAATGTCACAGATAACGTTCCTGCAATCTCCACATATTCCTAAACTTTTTATGAACTTCATCTATGTGAGAAGATTAAGCAAAAGGGGTCTGCATAAAGGAAAGCTCAAGAAAAATTCAATGAGCAGCACCGAACCTGAACTGAACCATTTAAAGTTTACAAAGTTTTGAGAAATGATACAGATATCCTTTCTCAATTAAGCAATTTAAGTGCATCAGGGAGCATTTCTATGTGCAACCACATGGATCACCTTTTGGAACTATGATTTTATCAGCTCCAAAATTATCTATGTATAAGACAAACTAGGGATCATCATACGGTCAAAGTAATACTTCTCATTTCTTTGTAAGTATGTGTGCATTCCCTTCGATGCTTTGCATCAATCAAAAGATTATCCATGTTATTCAACGTTTCTAGGGTTAAGTATGAAGCAAGACTCTACAAGAAGTTTTCATAGCAAGCTATATCAGCCTAACATCAAAGATGGAAATAAGGGGTCACACCTAGAGATGGGCATCAGGCCGTGCCGGGCCGGGGCCACAGACCAAACGGGCCGTGCCTGGCCCGGCATATTACTAAACGGGCCATGCTTGGCACGGCCCGCTTAACCTAAAGGCTAAGCCCGGCACGGCCCTAGGCCCGTGGGCTGGCGGGCCATGCCGGGCCTGGCACGGGCCGTGCCAAGCACAAGACGGGCACGACCCATCTATCCCAAAAAAATAGCCGTTATGGGTGGCCCATAACGGCTATTTTTTTGGCCCATAACAGCTATTTGTGGATTTTTACCCATTTTGCCCCTCCCAACAGCCATAAAACGCTAATTTGAAGGGTATTTTGGAGAAAAAATTGGAGTCCTATAAATACACCTTTCCTCCCTCATTCTCACCACACCAAACCAACTCTTCTCTCCTTCTCTACTACTACTATTTCTCTCTTCTAGCAATATTTAGCAAGTGCTCTAGGCTTCTAGCAATTTAATTTTTAGTTTGCATTTAGCAAGTGTTCAAGTGCTACACAAGAGGAGATTCTTGTTGAGAAGTTCGTCATCTATTTTTTCATTCATTACACAGAGAAAACACACACATGCTTCAAGTTCATCTTCATCTTTTTCATCTTTAAGTAGTGAACTAGAATTTTATTTACGAAATGATCTTCAGTCTGCATATGATAAAAATCAAATAGAGAGTCTAGATGTATTATCTTGGTGGAAGAGTGTTAAAAATCAATATCCTGTTATGTCTGCAATTGCACGCGATATTTTAGCTGTGCCGATGTCCACAGTAGCATCGGAATCTACTTTTAGTACAGGTCGGCGTGTTCCTGACAAAAAGAGAAGTAGGATGACTGGCGAAACAGTTGAGATGCTTCTCTGCTTCAAAGATTAGTTGGATGCTGAAGCGAGACTTCAAGATAAAGGTGGACATGATGCAACATCCTCTGATGATGATGATACAAACACTACTGAATAGTGAATACTGATGATTAGTAAGATTTTGATCATTTATTTTTATTTCTTAATTTTTTATAATTGTACATTTTTATTTTTTTAATTATTAAAGTGAGTCATCTCTATTTTTTCTCTTTTCTTATTGTATTCTAGAGGTCGGACCAAACCTCCCTTCATGTACTATTTTGATTTAAATTAATAAACTGGTAGGGGTCTATGCCAAACCCCCCACCATTAAGGTGGCTTTATATTAATAAATCCTTAGTTCCCAACATTTATTAATTTATTAAAAAAATTTATAAATAAAAAATTTTATTCCTATTTATTTTAAGGGGGACGAGCCGTGCCTTGTGGGCCGTGCCGGGCCCGGTTCAGGCCCTTATAGGCCGTGCCGTGCTTAGCCTACGAATCGTGCCAGCCCAGGCCCTTATGGGTTGTGCCGGGCTCGGCCCGCATGCCAGAAATTCTTAACCCAGCCCGGCCCCCTTTTATGAGCCGTGCCTAGCACGGCCCGTTACTGTAGGCCCGCTTCGTGCCGGGCCGTGCCGGGCCGCCCACGGCCCGGCCTAATACCCACCTCCAGTCACACCTTTGATCCAAAATCGTGAACTAGGGATCGTGGCAACCGCCGCATACTTATAGAGAACTCTCTCTACAAACATGAAAGGCATCTCATCATGATATCATAAACATGCTGCAAACTAAATTTAAATATTGATATTCAAACTTCATTTTAATAACTAACTCAAAAATTTAAATGCTTCATAATTCTAACAATATTATAAAATAATACATCAATTTAAATAAACTCTAATTCAAGATAATATGTGCAAAAGTTTTGCTAGTCATTCTTCCATATTGGAACCTCGATCAAACTAGTTCTCTAAATCTGTAAAAAAATAAAAAGTTGTATAATAAGCTTGACAACCTAGTAAATAATGAATACCCTAACTAGATAATTCATATAATAATATAAGATACAATAGTAAAACATAAATTACCAGTATAAAGACATAACTAATTCTGCTTTAAAACACAAATCCATTAAAATCCATATCTTTTAAATATTCATATATGTAATTATAAATTCAATTCGAAACAAATTATATTTAACTTAACAACCTTTAACTATGACTACACTTATATCTTGTGGCTAGGCCAGAAGTAGAACCACACTTATATCCTACAGAGTTGGCTGAAATACTACACTTATATCTTACGGAGTAAGCCGGAATAACGCACTTATACCCTGCAGAGTAGGTCAAAATACCATATTTATGCCCGTGGCAGGGCAAGAAGCAGAATCAACAAGCTCAATAATAGCCAGAGTTCCAATGCATAACCCCTCATTGGCAAGGTCCAATATATAGTTAGAGTTCTTATCCAGCTGAATGTGATATGCCAGGTAAGCGCAAGTGATGCCCCACTCAATCGCCCTCAGGCTGCGTGCGGCCTCCCTCATCATCCAAAGAAGATCGTCTGCAGAACAGACAACCTGGGGCAATGGTAATGAGGCCCTCCTCCAAATCTGTGCTGCCCTCGGGCAACCAATCAAGGCATGGTTGATGGATTCCTCTACATCAGTACAACTGCCATAGTTTGGGGAGATCCGGACACCCCTTCCCACCAACACACTCCTGGTCGAGAGGCAACCCCAGACCATCTTCCATAAGAATAGAGCTACATGGGGATGGAGTCCCATCCTCTAGATCTATCTGCCATCCATCTACCTAGCAGCACCCCCTCCCAAAACCTCTTGTAAGTCCGTGGCCCACAACTTGGATCTCCCTTTGGCCTCCCAAACCAACCTGTCCAACATCTTCCCTGAAGATACCGGAATAGCTAAAATTCCCTCTGCTAGCTGCTTCCTGAAAGCCTCCTTGATCAATGCCTCATTCCACCATCTATCTCCGAGAACAATTAGATTGTTGACCCTGCAACCCTCCAATCTAGCTGAGTCGATCATGGTCGGTACCCTACTAAGTGGCCGCTCAGTCATCCAGCTATCCTTCAAGACATCAATGGACCGACCATTCCCAACAGCCCACCTAATCTCCGCACACACAACCGAAGCATGTGAGCAAATCTCCTTCCAAATGAAGGAACACCGATGCGCAGCCTGAAAATCCGCCGCCTCCTTGTGGACTCCATACTTGGCTCTTAGTAGGGTACTCCACAAGCCATCCGGTTCTAGGATATATTCTAGCCATATGTCTCGCTGCCATCACCTCCCACCTCTCCACCAAAGAATGAATCTCCAGGCCACCCTATTTGATAGGCTGACAAATCACCTCTCATGCCACTAGGTGAATTCCCCTTCTGCCCTCCTGTCTGCCCTATATGAAGTTCCGAATAGCTGCTCTAAAGACCTCAAGAGCGACATCGGAACAATAGTGTTTGATAATAGGTAGACCGAGATCGAGCTGAGAGCCAACCACACCAAGTCACTCTATCCATCATACACAGTGCCCCCAGCCACCCTTTGAGCCTATGTCTGATACTAGACTCGACGTTAGCACAGTCACTCCAACGAAGGCGACGACCTGTGATAGGAACCTCTAGATACCTCATGATTATTTGCTCAACATAGATAAGCTTGTAGCATTACCATCTTCATTTCATTTTCTAGCTTTCCATTTGAATGTTATTGGATATCTTGTGATCGAGAATTTTTGTTTCTCTTCATTATTGTACCCATCAGTGTGAATGTTTTGATCCTGATCCTGAATTAGAGATGTGCAACATAAGGTTGTTAAACAACCCGGATTCTTGTTAATATTAGGGTTGAGAAGTGAGACATCTAATAAGATCCTTGAAGGTCTCCATGCTTCAAGAAACTAGCTGTCATTAAGGAGCAATTTTGGTACCATGATATTGTATTGGGTCTCATTGTATATCTGAATCCTACTCTACAGAATCCTGCTTGGGTTAAAGCTTTTCTAGTTTATTTTGACTTTTCTTTTGATTTTGTATACTCCACTATATTTCTTGCTGGTTTTTCTCCTTAAATGTGTGGTTCTATTCTTTTCTTTTTGGGAAGTAAAAATTGCTACATTATTGTGAAAAAGGACTAAGACAAGGATGTTCCGATATTTTATGATCTCCAAGCCTTATCAGTTCCTTGATAATTTCCTGGTGTTTGATATCAATGTTTAATATTATCTTATTTTAATGCAAGCTCTTCATTAAGAAGGATGCCTACTTTTTCTATATCAAATTCTTAGGGTTCCTTTTACCTATGATTCCTTGCAAATATGGAGATTTGCTTTCAAAATTCATGGTAGGAGTAATTTAGCCCACTTATTATTGGGGTAACTGAAATAATTATCGAGATTTATTATTTTCAAAGCTCAACTTCTGGGGACTGCATCCAAGAGAAGCTAACATTAAGATAACAGAATGGTTAATTTAAAGAATACATCCTAATAGAGAGCCATGCTAGAATTTTTCCTAATAGGACTTGGGCCTATTGATTTTGATAAACATATATAACATATAGGTATTTTGATTTCTTTTGATATGCTTGGTTAGTGGGAGTTATGATTGACATTTTGTTATGTCTTATATTACAGTAATTTACTCTTAATAAAGTTATCCATTCCGATCATGTATCATTTCTTGATTTGATGATTTATTTTTCAAGTATACAGGTACATGTTACAGATATATGTTTAACATTTTATGTTATAATAATTTACAGTTTTGAGATCTCGCCATATAAAGCTTCAAGGTTATATGATGCATACTTTAAGTACGACACAGAGGCCTCATGTGAATTGAGACATAAGGCTTCTACGGAAGTGTAAGAGATTTAAAATCCCACAAAGGGTTTTCTTGAGACAATATACGTACCGGAGCCCATGTAGATTTAGCATATTTTTTATTACTCATGGAACACGTGTGCCAAACCATAGCCAGATCCTATAAATGTCGACGGTGTATTGATATTTGTAATTATGAAGGTCTTGTGTCGATAAATGATGCTACGACCCTGGTGGTTCGATAAAATTATATCCATTGGATAGGACCTTAGACTGCAATATTTATTAGTTCTTGTGGCCACTAATATGTGTCCAACTCGAGAGTCATTTTCTAAACAAATTGCTTTCTAAAATTAGAACCTAATCAATGTTGCCCAAGTGGGAGAATATTAGAACTTTTCTAACTGTGGGTTGCCACTGATTGGATTTTCCTATTGCAAAAAATAGGATGGATGTTAGATCGGTAAAGCTCAATACGGTTCAATATGATCCATCCAGCTCTTGGGCCTAGGTCTATCTGAGTAATTACTTTGGTATGATATGAAAGGTGCAAATCATGTTTTAAAGATAGTGCTGCTTGATAGGAGGGCCTAAAATAAAATTAACTCTAGAGTTAAATCTCCTCTCCATCTAGAACACCATGGCCCATATCAAAAGCTATTGGCGGTGGTTTGCCTCATCAAGAGCCACCATGCAGAACTTAGAGAGTCAGAAAAAATTCTTCGCCTACATGTGTGTACTACTATTCATCACCCTAACTAATATTCAGTTTTTTTTTTGTTTGTGGTTGCAGCCTATCTTCAAGACATTATTAATGGAACAAATAAATAGTAAGCTCTTCTATATGTTCGCATAATTTTCTAATGTCCTATTTCTCAGTATTGCAATTATAAATTTTTCTACAAATCCAACCATTAATTTTTGTAAATATATTTTAATGATCACCATCCAACCACCAATGTCACTACACACTTAGGAAGATTAATGCAGGAAGAACGAACCACCTCCATTGTCACTATCATAGAAAGAGTCATGCAATATACGTTTCATGAGGATCATACGGATGAGGTTAGAAAAGTAATATGGATTTGATCAAGGACAGCCAAAGAGTATAGGATTCCTCTAAGTACCAAAGGAAGCCGATTCAAACACTGTAGCATCCTTAGCACACGTGAAAACCCACAAGTGAAAGGAGTGGGATGCTTGACCTCTAGCTTACTGACTTATTCTCCCTCTCTTCTCGAAGCTATCATCAACAATGCTATCATCCTTAGTTTACTGTCAGTTGTTCGATACCTCGGTTCCTGGGACGAAGCTGAGAGCTATGTGGGCGGGCGTTCGTTACGCCCGGTGCGTCAGCTACGGTCATCAGTTGGATCCAAAAGAGCCTAATGTTTTTCTTTTATTATTCAAAAATCGATTTCAAAACCGAGTGAACGTTCTAATTTTTATGCAACTCCAATCGCCTCCCTGTGGATCGATCTCTTACAACCGCTATTTTTCGAGTAGGAAAGGTAAGAGTAAAATTAAATTTAAACTTTGTTTGTCGGTTCTAACAACGATCTGTCTAGCATATTTTTAGTTAGACAGGAAAGGACGAACAGAATTTTGGCGCCGTTGCCGGGGAGGCAAATCGAGAAGCAAGAACGATCGCGAAGATCAAATCGAATTTTGGATGCCCGGAGTGAACGCACTCCGGTAGTAAGTTTTTATTTTTATTAATTTTTCTTATTTTGATTATTTTAGTAGTAATTTCGTAGTTATTAAATTCTGAAATTTGAAATTCGTAATTAAAGTTTTCTAAACAAAGAAAGTAAAAAAAAAATTTAAAAAAAATTCAAGAATTCAAAAATTTAAATTCAAAATTTGAATTCTGTGATTCGAAATTTGAAATTTAAATTTAAAAAAAAGTAAAAAAAAATTAATTAAATTCAAAAAAAAATATATTATTTTTGCTAGTAATTGATAGGGTGCAATCCTCCGAGGTGATCATACCTCTATTGGGGCTCCTCACGGAGTAATCTCCAGAGCTTATTCAACGGATATTCGGAGATTGACTGACGCATAAGGATTAGTTTTAGTTTACATTCAAGTTATTCCTATATAAAAATTAAAAAAAAACAACATAAAATTTAAAAAAATAAAAAAAATAAATAAAAAATTGCTTGCTCATTTAATCAATACAACCTAATGACATTGCATAAACTTTAAAAAAAATATTGATTATTTGCTGCATTTAGTATTAAGCATTTGCATAAAGTAATTAAGGGCAAAACCCATTAAAAAGATAAGGTCGGGAAGTCATTACCTGTCCTTAGCCCAAAAATCACCACCTTGCATACTTATCCTAAGCCAAATTAAATTAAAATCAAATTAGACGTTGGCCTTAGGGCTTTCGAGCTCAATTAGGCTCTTGAAAAGAAGCGGCTGAAAGCCACTCCAGTGAGAATTTAGTAATTGGTGATGTCTAGGAAAGTTTTACAATAGTGAGAACTGTTACGGGTATTGTGGTATTGGTGTATCCCTTCTGGCACCACCACACACCCCGGGACTTTCCTGGTCACTGATTACTGGATTGCTTAACTGGTAAGCTCAAGCTTAATCTGAAAGGGAGATTAGGAGCTGTCTAATCTAGGAGAGAATTTCAGAAACTTTTTAACCTGATACATCTCTGTGCAACTAGATTTAAGAAGCTACTAAACCTCACTTAGTTCTAAGACTAATAGGGTCAAATTGTTGTGTGGTGTTAGTTGTGGTCATCTGTGTCTAGCTCTTCTCTTCTTTTAGGATTTCGTTCATTGTAGGAGTCAAATCTAATGAAGTGTTGATAATGTATGCATGGTAGAAGGTCATTAAGGGATAAGTTAACCCCATTTGATCCTAAGATTGACAGAACTTTTCATCATAACTTGCGAACTGTAAACCAACTGTCAATCTCTACAATGGGTGAACACATTAGAACTTTGAATGAGTTATTCGCACCCGCATCTACTAGTCCCCCTACTTGCATAGTATTACCAATTAATAATGCAGCCCAATTCGAGATTCGGGCTGCAACAATAAACATGTTACCCAAGTTTCATGGGTTCGAGAGTGAACAACCCTACATTCATTTAAACAAATTTTTGACAATCTGTCAAACGTTTAGAAATCAAAATTTAGATGAAGAGGGTATTAAATTAAGGTTATTTCCCATGACTTTAGAGGATCGTGCTGCTGCATGGCTGTATTCCCTAGCTTCAAATTCCATCACATCTTGGGAACAACTATCTAGGAAATTCATGGCTAAGTTCTATCCCATGGTAAAAACTGAAAAAATTAAAGATGCCATCAGAACTTTGATCGGTTATTTCAATTTCAAAAATAAACCACGCAATAGCACGTATCCTGTAGGATAGTGATTACGGGTGTCGGTCCACAGGAATTGAAGAATAAGTTATTTTTCTTTTAAAAATAAATCAACAAGAAGGATTTGCTAACTTGATTTAACTAAATCAAACTATGAGTACGGATTGAAATTTTATCAAAGTAAATAGATCTAGGGTTTGGAATCCACCACATAGCATTGCATCAAGGATTGTATTCTTAATCTTATCTTTTGGAGAGGCATGCAATTTTGGCTACAAGCCTTATAAAATAAAAGCATAAAGAGTTTTAGGAAGATCCATCTTCGGTATAGCATGAAGTGTCTACCTAAGTATGCTAATCTAGGGTGTAGCACATCTCATCTTCCTAGGCATGAATCATCTTAGACTACTTTAGCAACATGAATAGTAAATGGCATGCTCAAGGTTTAAACATCATAAAATAATTTTTCATTGAGAATGAGAATTTAAACAAACTCCAAAAAGATTAAAAGAGTAAGAACTACAATGCCCTGTTACATTGCTAGGGCTTCATCCAGCCCTAGACTAGGTGTTCAGCCGCGCATGGTGGCCGGATGTCCTTCCATCTTCAAATGAAAGCCTTCACCTCTCATTCTTCCCAGAATAACACAAACTCTTCTCTTTCCTCCCCTCTCTCTTCTTTTTTTTTTTATTTCTTTCTCTCGGCTTTCTTCTTCTTCTTCTTCACCGAAACAGGGGTTCTCCCCTGTTTTCTTTCTTCTCAACCGAGCTCTCCCTCTGGTTGCCTCATGATTCTTCCTCCTTTTATAGCTCCCCACTAAGGATTAGCCAGCGGTGGATCCTTGATTTCGTGTGAAGAGGAGGAAGAACGCATGCTTGATTGTTGGGCGGAATCCATGGGATCGGAAGCTGACCGCGGGATGGAGGCGCTGATCCGAGGGCGTCACGGGCGGCAGAAGCGGCGAAGGATCTGGTTGCCGGCTGCACCATGTGGGACTCGTGGCTGGAACGGGGGAATCGACGGGTGGCGACTCGAATCTCGGCCGTGATCCGCTGCGAGAGGAAGAAGATGAACAGTGGAGATCTGTGAACGTGCTGGGACGAGCGGCCGGTCCGGGATGGTGCGGCTGTAAACGGAAAGGAGTTGCGGGAGAGGAGGAAGAGGGCTGATGCGGAAGGTTTCACGAGCGGTTGGGGTGCGATGCGTGGGAGGTGTTGATCACGGCGTGGAGTCGGAAGTCCGGGAGAGGAGATGCCGCACGCGGTTGATGGCGGAGGAGCTTGATCTCCGCTGCTGGGGATTTGGATTTGGATGAAGACAGCATGGATGCGGTGGCACGCGGTTGCTCTGTGAGGCGGGATCAACGGGAGGAAGGTGGACGGCCCTGATGCAAGGAGGGAGGAAGAAGATGAACAGTGGGATTAGTTTTATTATTATTATTATTTTTTTAACACTGTTCATATGAACAGTGTTTTCACGGGACACTGTTCATATGAATAGTGAATCATGGATATTCAATTATTATTATTATTATTATTATTTTTGTTTTAAAATTATAAATTTTATATGAAGGCAGGTAAGGAATTGGTTGGGAATTGACTTTGGGTTTGAGGTGGGTCATGATCGTTGATTGGCGTGAACTTACTCTCGAGCCCAATGTTGTTTAAATTTAATTCAACTTCAGACCGGACTCAACAAGGCTAAAAGCAGGACCGTGACTTAATAACAAGGGTTAATCAAATATTTTTCTATATAATTATAACTTTCAATCTAACCAGGACCAAAGCCCATTGAATTATACCCTTAGCTTGATTGCAACTCCATCAGGTTAATAATTCGGGTCAACACAATCTCCTCCTTATATGTTTTCATGAAAGATTATAACCAGGAGAGAGACAAGTTTAGAGTCTGTTTTGAGAAAAGAATTATTTACCTCTTACCATATTTTAAATTCATTTCAATGTTTATTTAATTTTATGGTAAAATATATATTTATCAGTTTAAAAACATTGATAAGTGCTATGGAAAGATAACTAAATTGTAGATTATTAAGCACTTATCACACCCCCAAACCTATGTTTTGCTGGTCCTCGAGCAAAATAAAACTAGAAAAGAAGAATTTTAACTCACTTTCGCAGGCGTCGCGGTTACATTTACCATATGTAACAAGGCTTTAAACCCCTAGGTTACCCTAGTGGACGAGTTGTAGTCTCGTGAGGATTTTCAGTGAAGATATCCACAAACTTCAATAAATCATTTATTATTATTGTTATTATTAATTTCTTTTCTTTTTTTTTAATATAATAAAAGATACATAAATGATAAGAATTTCAAAGCACACATGGTTTTATTTACTAAGTCAGCCCAAATTCTAGGTTAGTATGCAATCTAAGTTAAAATCATTAAGTTTCCGTTTAGGGAGTTGTAAGACTTATTTATACTGGTGTGCTCGGTGAAATCTGGACCGTACACAAGCTAAGGGTTTGGATCTCCAAAATATTGTTAATACTAGTAGTTTCCAAGGATTGGTCGAAAAGACCTACTCACTAATTCAAAATCATCTTATCTGCAGGATTTCGAGAGTTGTGGATGTTTACTTTAGTACATCACGGGCTTTATCTGTAATATTCCAGTTTACTCGAATTTTTACAACGACGGCTTTCACACTATTGTCTTTTCGGTCAATACAATATTTTTTTTCTTTTTTTTTAAAGATATAAATTGTGCACTTTTACTCTTGTGGTGATTTCTCCGTGTAACGAGCAATCAGTCGACAACTCTCACACCAGTTGGCATAAGGTGTCGGGCATCAAGACTCCCCTACGGACTTATGCTCGGAGTCCTCATCACAAGCCCACTTGATCTTTGACAATAGGTAGCCCTTTTCGATGTTCCTGACTAAATCCATTTTTATTGATGGTTTTTTTTTTTTTGGATTAGATAAGTATGATTCATCAGGGTCCAAGGTTGCTACCATACTCTCAACATAATGTCGAGCCTAGACCTTAGAAGAGTCGGCCAGTGTATAATGAAATTCCAAAGTATTAATTAGCTTACAACTCCCTAAGAGAGACTTAATAAAAAGAACTTAAATTTATATTACTTCCCACTAGTAATTGGGCTTTTTAGATTTTATATACCTTGTGTGTTTATCATTCTCGCATAAATGTATATAAATTAGAGTTTTTTTTTAACAAAAACTTTTTTTAATAACTTTTTTTTTATTATTATTTTATGAAAATAAACACATTTTTTTTAAAAAAAATATTTTTTATTTTTTTTCTTTTTTAAAAAAAAAATGATTTTTTTTAATTATTATTTTTTATTTTTTATTATTTTTTTATTTTTTATTTTTTTTGGATGAAAATCAAGATGAATACCCCCAAACCTAAACCTAACATTGTCCTCAATGTTAAGAAATAATCTAAGAGAATTGGGTTGCCTCCCAACAAGCGCTAAGTTTATTGTCTTCAGCCAGACATAGTGAGATAGTTTTTGCATCTCCTTCTATGAGGTCATCTATTTTGTCTATCATAAAACACTCAATTTCCTTTGCGGGTTGGTCGGCCGCATTGAACACATTTAATTTTACCTTCATATTCCCAAATGATATGTTCATTACCCCTGTTCTACAATTGATGCACGCATTGGCTGTTGCTAAAAAGGGCCGCCCAAGGATAACGGAGATTTGTTTCTTAGGATTAGGTTCATGTTCCATATCAAGGACAATGAAATCTACTGGAAAATAGAATTTGTCTACCTTGACAAGAACATCTTCAATTATCCCACGTGGTGTTTTTACAGATCGATCAGCCAATTGAAGGGATACCGAGGTTGGTTTTAACTCACCTAACCCAAGTTTCTCATAAACTGAATAAGGTAAAAGGTTGACACTTGCCCCTAGATCTAAGAGTGCTCGATCAATGAAATTATTTCCTAAGACACAGGAGATCGTGGGAGCACCAGGATCTTTGAATTTTGGAGGGGTGTTGTGTTGGAGAATAGAACTCACTTGCTCAGTTAGGAAGACCTTTTTAGGCACATGTGTCCTAGATTTTCGCTTTTGTGTACAAAGGTCTTTGAGAAATTTGGCATAGGAGGGAACTTGTCTGATGGCATCAAGGAGTGGAACGTTGATCTTCACTTGTTTGAAAACCTCCATCATCTCCTCTAGTGAAGTTCCCTTTTTGCCAAATGGAGAGGGTGAAGTAAGAGCTTCAGGAAATGGGGCCTTTGGGATGTGAGTTTTGGCAGAAGGTGGACTAGGTGAAGAAGAAGAAGAAGGTTTTTCATTTGACATATTTCTATCCTCTTCTTCATCTTCCTTATTGTTGTCCTCCCCAATCTTATTGTCTACTACACGTCCACTCCTTAGGGTAGTCAAAGCATTGGCTTGTTCATGATGAATTGCATTTAGTTAATTTTCTTGAGCCATGTATTGTCCCCTAGGATTACTTAGTGGTTGGCTTGGAAGCTTTCCTTCCTCTCGCTTGTTTAGTGCATTAGCTAGTTGACCCATTTGGGATTCTAGCTTGGCGATTGATTGCGTATGAGAGTGCACTAATTGTGTAATGGTTTCCAAACCTTGAAGGGCGTTCAACACTTTCTCCTCAAAGGCTGTGTTTCTTTGGGGTGGAGGAGGAGTGTGTTGAAATTGAGTCGAGGGACGGAAGGAATGAATATTTTGTGGGGTTTGAAAATTCTGAGGGTTTGGAAAGTTTGGGGAATAAGGTTGGGCAGTATTCGAAGCTTGCTGCTTCCAAGAAAAGTTTGGATGATTTCGCCATCCCGGGTTATATGTATTGAAAAATGGGTCATTACCCTGTCTGGGTTGTGTTTGAGCAGCATTGATGTGTTCTTGCACGAGTTCGGGATATTGGGGTGCTGAGGGGCACTCATGAATAGGGTGGGATGGGCTAGAACAAATAGTACACACTTGTGCTTGGGAAGAGTTCATGTAATGCCCACCTATCATCAGTTGGTCAATCTTATGGGACAATGCATCTACCTTGCTAGACAGGTCCATAGAATGACTTATTTCACAAATGGTCCCTTTTCTTTGAGAACTCGGGGGTGCTTGACGAGAACATGAAGCATGGTGGAGGGAGTTTTCATTAAGATTTTCAAATAATTTCCATGCTTCATGCTCATTTTGAAGCATAAAAGTGCCCCCGCATGCAGCATCGATCATCTGACGGTTTCGTTCTGTCAATCCGTCATAAAAACATTGCACTAGTTGCCACTTAGGTATTTGATGATGAGGGCATTTACGGATTAGGTCCCTAAATCTCTCCCAAGTTTCATGAAATTCTTCTCCCTCAGTTTGGGAGAAGCTTGTAATAGCACGTCTAAACTGGTTCGTTCTTCCTATGGAAAAGTATTTTTTAAGGAATTCTTGTTGCATTTGATCCCAATAACGAATTGAGTTAGCTTCTAAAGAATTCAGCCATTGTTTGGCTCTATCTTTAAGGGAGAAGGGGAATAATCTAAGTTTCAAAGCATCATCAGTGAAATTCTGAATCTTGACAGTGGTGCAAATTTCAAGAAATTCATCTAGGTGTTTATATGGATCTTCATTGGTGAGCCCATAAAAAGATGGAAGCATTTGGATCACACTAGACTTTATTTCATATTGTACAGCTGCTACCTCAGGTAATCGAATGCAAGATGGGGAAGTGTAAATAGTGGGAGTAAAGTATTCCCTCAGGAGTTTGGGTTGTTCTTCAGCCATCTTAAGAGGTGGGGATGATCCTAATATTTTGATCTTAGCTCGAATGTTCCTAAGGGTTCGTTCTATTTCAGGGTCAAAAGGTAATAGGTTTTGTACTCTAGAACGACTACCGTGCATACACTAGTACTCGATCAATCAAGCATGCAATAAAAGAGAAAAGCATATCAATCCTAGTCTTTGACCTAAAATCACTAGACAGCTCCTAACTGGTTTGAAGAGGGCACCTAAGCCTCCAATCCGGTCTAATGAACCGAGTTGACCAGGTAAGCTCCCAGGTAAGTGGAGGGGTCACGATGCGTTCGCAAAGGTCCCACTTAAAACCCACTTGCCTCGAACAGATGAACTATCTCCCTTATAGGGACAAAGCTTGCCTAGACATCAACTAAGCCACAGAGCGAAATTGGTGCAACTTTCGGTGATCTTCGTCCTATTGAGCTCGAATGTCCCTAGGAGCCAACGTCTAATTGATTTTAATTAAAGATGACACTATGTGAGATTGAGTTCACCTAAGTTGGGCAAGAGTCCGGTGATGAAATCCGGCTCTTATCTTGTTGGGGTGATTGCCCTTACTATGTGCAAATTGATTTGTGTATGTGTATCAAGCAAGCATTCACAATTTTGCTATAATTAAAATCAAACAATCACCACAAAATTTCAAACCAATAATTAATTTAAATAAGAAAAGTTTAGAGGTTACCAAAGAGAATTTCCCCAGCAATTTATATATATTTTTTTTTGCAAACCTCTACAGCATTTCTTTTCCGGCAGTTCTCCTTTTGATCATCCCAAATTTTTTTTCCTCGATTCCTGATAAAATAAATAAATAAATAAATAAAAATTAGTAAGGGAGAAAAAGAAGATAAGAAAAGTAACAATAATAGAAATTTTTTTAAATTTTTTTTAAATTTTTAAATAATTTTTAATAAGAAAAATAACTATGCTAGCAATCCCCGGCAACGGCGCCAAAAATTGATCGGTTATTTCAATTTCAAAAATAAACCACGCAATAGCACGTGTAATGTCCGGGCCCAGAACCTACTAGGCCGAATAAGAAATAGGCCCAGTTAAGGGTTGGGCCCAAATTTCACTGTAGCCAGCATAATTATTATTAGGAAAAAAAAAAAAAACGAAGGGATAAGACCGACAGGGAGGGGTTACCGCACCCCCTGCTGGCAGCCGATGCCGGCGCGCCGGAGACAAGGGGGGGCGGCGGCCAGTCCCGAAGTATGGAGGAAAGGAGAGGATGGGACCTCTCAGAGGGGGGTTTCATCCTCTAAACAAATATTTAAGCCTCTACCGGCAACCCCAAATCGCAGACCCCCCTAAACACCGAACGAGAGAAAGAGAGCAAGGGAGGAAAGGAGAGAGAGAGGAGGCCGTAGATCCGGCCGGAGGAGAAGAAGAAAGCCGAGGGCTCGGCCGGAGGCTAGGGTCTCGGCGAAAACAAAAAAGAAAAGAAGAAGAAAGATGAGAGAGGGAAGAGGGGACTCCCGTGTGCGGCCGCGAGCGTCGCCGGCGCCCTGGAAGCTAGGTAAGCCCCTTCCTCCCTATCTTCTAATTTATTCAAGATAACAAAGAAAGAAACAAAGAGAGAAAGGAAGGGGAAGAAACAGGGCTCACCGCGTGCGGCCGCGAGCATCGCCGGCGTCGCTGGCCTCGGCCGCGAGCACCGCGGCGTTGCAGCCGGCTGTGAGCACCACGACCATCGCGCGGTGCGGCCGTGGGCTCAGTCGCGGGCATCCCGTGACACCGCTAGCTCTCCCGGCGCGTCTCTCCTCCGTGGGAGAAGGGAGGGCCGCCGTAGGCGCCGCCGGCCTCGGCTAGCCTCTCGAGAACTCCGTCACCCTCATCCCGAGCTCGCCTTCCTCCCTTCGCAGGAGAAGAAAGGGGGGAAGGAAAAGAGGGATCGGGAGAAGAAAAGAAAGGGTGGAGAACAGAAGAAAGAAAGGAAAAGAGAGAAGGAAAGGAAGGTTCGGGAAGAAACAGGGAAGAAAAGAAAAAGGAAAGAAAAGAAAAGAAAAGAAAAAGAAAAGGAAAAAAAAAAGAAAAGAAAAAGAAAAAGAAAAAAAAAGAAAAAAAAAAGAAAGAAAGAAAGAAAAGAAAAAGAAAAGACCCTATCGGATCAGATCTGGGTTCGGGTCCGAAACCCGTTAAGCCTAATTGACCTATATGAACCCCATCTGGTTTTAAACCGAGCCCAAAGGTTCCAAATTGGGTAAATTGAACTTGGGCTAGATCCTTGGATGGGATCCAGGCAAGTAAGTTCATAGTGTGATGAACTGAGAAATTATATAATAAATAAATGGGGAATAATGTAAACCCTATGATGTTGTTTTAGGTGATTAAGGATTTGTCACCTGGACTTGAGCAATTTGGAAAGCGAATTGAAGTAAGTAATCTACCTTAATCTTATCGTAGATCTTGTATTACGTTTTATAAGATGAACCAGTGTTTTTCATACAATTTGAATTGTATACATGATTTGTGAAGAAAGTAAGTAACTTGTTTTAATCTTGTTGTGAATCATGTATGTAAGTAGCCTGCCCTAATCTTTATGGATCATACATGAAATTTAACATGTTATGCATGTACTGTAGGCTAAGAACGATATGTGTATCTGACATGCTCTAGTTACACAAGATATGATGATATATGCTTTATATTCCGTTATGCCTACAAAATACTGGGATTACATTACATGCTAAGATATGAGTTATGAAATATGAACATGGGTGGTACATGTCAGTCACATAATTCATAGTTGTGCACATATTATGTTTTCATAGCTCTTGTGATACATGCAAAATGAATTGAATTCCATATTATGATTTTTATTAGCATGAGTGTAAAGAATGATAATGATTTGCTCTAGCGGCATATTGCTTGTAAAGGGGTACCTAAGAACTCCTATTGCTACGGGCCGAATGCAACTGAGCCGGCCTTGCCAGTGGCCGATAATGACTGAGCCAGCCCCGCCAGTGGCCGACTAATAACTGAGCAGGCCCCGCCAGTGACCAATAATGAATTCGCCGTAGCATCTATGAGGTACTACCTATACGAAGCATTATTTACTCTTAAGAGCTACTAACCCAATGTAACTGAGCCGGCCTTGCCAGTGGCCGAGAATGACTGAGCCAGCCCCGCCAGTGGCTGCCTAATAACTGAGCCGGTCTCGCCAGTGGCCAAGAATGACTTCGCAGTAGCATTTAAGAGCACGACCACGGCATGCCGGGGGCACGGTTTCATATGCATACTTTATGAAAATGATATTTGAAGCATGATCATGAGGCTCATTTCAGAGCCTGGGTATATGAGGCGGGTGCTTCCAAATCCTGCAGATGCGTTTTTGGGGAGAAGCAAAATCGGTGAGGGGTGAAGGACGCTTGCGTGAAGCCCCGGAACCGGCCAACATCTGGCAGGGGAGCCCCGTGTTTCCCCCTCATGTGGGCCCGATAGTCACGTGCCCTGCGCAGGCGGGCCGTGACATTTATGAACGTGCTTCGCCAAAGCATACATTGTTTTACAACGGGTTTTTTTGAATATATCCTTATGAAAATTCTGTTTGACTGAAAATACTGCTTTGTTTTCGAAGCATACATATTTTGCCATGATAAATTGTGAGATAATACGCATGTCAGCTTCTCAAACCCTGATATATATGTTTAGCCTACTAGTCGATCCGGTAAGATTATGTATGATTACTTACTGAGCCGTGTAGCTCATATCCGTTCGTTTACTTTTTCTTTCAGATCCTTACCACTGATAGCTGCCAGAGACACGTTAGTTTGGTATCAGGGCTTCTTTCTTTTGGGGTAAAGCAAGTATACTTTTGTGTACATAAACTACATAGAAGCTCTGTATTTGGGTACTGACCAGCATGTTGTACTAAGAATGCTTTCATATGAAAAGATTTGGTTGGTTTGACTACCCTGTTACCCAGGTATGAGGCTGCGTGCTATTGTGGGCGGTAGTCGGCAATAGCACGGCCGTGTCACGGATCCGGATCCGGGGCGTGACATTTCGTGGTATCAGAGCAATAGGTTAACCATGAGTAAAAATTTTAAGCTTTAATAAGGAAATGGGTAGTTAAGTCTCATTTAGTGAGATTCCGCATAACCGGAAAGGAAAGAAAAGATTTTATTGGTCGTATCATCGGTCAGTCACGAAAATTGCTTGACACAAATATTTTGATAGGTGATAATGAGCAACAAAAAGAAAGAAGCTAGGGCTAATACAAAGCCATTCTAGGGGCATGATTGTGACAGGTATGGTATTAGAGCTTAAGATTTAAGACTACTAAGGATTTTGGTGTTTTGAATCAGAATGCTAACGAGCCATGCCAAAATAAGAAAAAGCTATTTTGGAGATTTCTCGACGGAGTAATTTGTATTTTGGATTATGATTAAATTAGATTTTGACTGATGTTAAGTGGAGTACTAGCTATGGAATATTAAAGTACAGTGCGTATCAATATATATGTGATTTTGAAAGTTTAACTTGATACTGAGTATTGTGGATGATACTTCTAGTTTGAAGTTAATTATTTTGATGACAAGATAGGGTTTATTCATAAGTTGTTTAATGCTTGGACAAGGAAAGGTTTTATATTCTTCGGGGATGAAATTTGTATGACAATTATGCATGAAACTATTATATAGAAAGAAAGTATATTTGAGAATGAGATTTAAGAGTTTCTCCTTGTTTACTTGGAATGTGAAATATTAGATCACCTACCAAAAGAATCAAATCTGAAAATGTTAGACCTTATTCTTTTAATAAGATCTAATGATGAAACTGTATTGATGAATAGAATTATTGAAAAATTTGAATTAGAATTCTAATGGAGAAAAGTGTTGTTGATTCTCTGAATAATCTGGAGATAGCTATATAATTTCACCAGTGAGTTTTTTCTATTGTTGGCAACTCCTGGGAGATTTTGAGCATCTTAAATTTAGTATTAACGGATTGATGGTTCCTTAGGGCTTAGACCTGGAATGGCCCCTACACCTAGCTATAACATTTTCAATCTTTCTCTTCGAAAGGGGTTTGAGGTTTTGCTAGGATAAAGGTTGATCATTAAATTGTAGGCAAAGTTAAGAGAAGAAAGAGGATTATAGATTATGAAAAGTATTTGATGCTAATGCTCTCACCTATTTCTATTAACCCGATTACGACCGTTGTGTGGACTTAATCGAGAGCAATTAATTTCTTGGGCCAAGAATCATAGCATTTAAAATCTAAGGTTGGAAGATTAGTCCTCTTTTGAAAGAGATCAAAGAACTCCTACGTGTCATAGATGGAAAGGTTCAAGTTTTGAGATGCCATGACTTTGTATGTCAAAATCTTATCAGTAGGTACTCCGACAGAGAGACTAACTGAGATCTCGAGGATGACTCAATGGTTGACTACTTTTAAAAACCAGAACCTAAGGTATGTTTAATTTCGAGGACGAAATTTATTTTAAGGGGGGTAGGATGTAATGTCCGGGCCCAGAACCTACTAGGCCCAATAAGAAATAGGCCCAGTTAAGGGTTGGGCCCAAATTTCACTGTAGCCAGCATAATTATTATCAGGAAAAAAAAAAAAAAAAACGAAGGGATAAGACCGACAGGGAGGGGTTACCGCACCCCCTGCTGGCAGCCGATGCCGGCGCGCCGGAGACAAGGGGGGGCGGCGGCCAGTCCCGAAGTATGGAGGAAAGGAGAGGATGGGACCTCTCAGAGGGGGGTTTCATCCTCTAAACAAATATTTAAGCCTCTACCGGCAACCCCAAATCGCAGACCCCCCTAAACACCGAACGAGAGAAAGAGAGCAAGGGAGGAAAGGAGAGAGAGAGGAGGCCGTAGATCCGGCCGGAGGAGAAGAAGAAAGCCGAGGGCTCGGCCGGAGGCTAGGGTCTCGGCGAAAACAAAAAAGAAAAGAAGAAGAAAGATGAGAGAGGGAAGAGGGGACTCCCGTGTGCGGCCGCGAGCGTCGCCGGCGCCCTGGAAGCTAGGTAAGCCCCTTCCTCCCTATCTTCTAATTTATTCAAGATAACAAAGAAAGAAACAAAGAGAGAAAGGAAGGGGAAGAAACAGGGCTCACCGCGTGCGGCCGCGAGCATCGCCGGCGTCGCTGGCCTCGGCCGCGAGCACCGCGGCGTTGCAGCCGGCTGTGAGCACCACGACCATCGCGCGGTGCGGCCGTGGGCTCAGTCGCGGGCATCCCGTGACACCGCTAGCTCTCCCGGCGCGTCTCTCCTCCGTGGGAGAAGGGAGGGTCGCCGTAGGCGCCGCCGGCCTCGGCTAGCCTCTCGAGAACTCCGTCACCCTCATCCCGAGCTCGCCTTCCTCCCTTCGCAGGAGAAGAAAGGGGGGAAGGAAAAGAGGGATCGGGAGAAGAAAAGAAAGGGTGGAGAACAGAAGAAAGAAAGGAAAAGAGAGAAGGAAAGGAAGGTTCGGGAAGAAACAGGGAAGAAAAGAAAAAGGAAAGAAAAGAAAAGAAAAGAAAAAGAAAAGGAAAAAAAAAAGAAAAGAAAAAGAAAAAGAAAAAAAAAAGAAAAAAAAAAGAAAGAAAGAAAAGAAAAAGAAAAGACCCTATCGGATCAGATCTGGGTTCGGGTCCGAAACCCGTTAAGCCTAATTGACCTATATGAACCCCATCTGGTTTTAAACCGAGCCCAAAGGTTCCAAATTGGGTAAATTGAACTTGGGCTAGATCCTTGGATGGGATCCAGGCAAGTAAGTTCATAGTGTGATGAACTGAGAAATTATATAATACATAAATGGGGAATAATGTAAACCCTATGATGTTGTTTTAGGTGATTAAGGATTTGTCACCTGGACTTGAGCAATTTGGAAAGCGAATTGAAGTAAGTAATCTACCTTAATCTTATCGTAGATCTTGTATTACGTTTTATAAGATGAACCAGTGTTTTTCATACAATTTGAATTGTATACATGATTTGTGAAGAAAGTAAGTAACTTGTTTTAATCTTGTTGTGAATCATGTATGTAAGTAGCCTGCCCTAATCTTTATGGATCATACATGAAATTTAACATGTTATGCATGTACTGTAGGCTAAGAACGATATGTGTATCTGACATGCTCTAGTTACACAAGATATGATGATATATGCTTTATATTCCGTTATGCCTACAAAATACTGGGATTACATTACATGTTAAGATATGAGTTATGAAATATGAACATGGGTGGTACATGTCAGTCACATAATTCATAGTTGTGCACATATTATGTTTTCATAGCTCTTGTGATACATGCAAAATGAATTGAATTCCATATTATGATTTTTATTAGCATGAGTGTAAAGAATGATAATGATTTGCTCTAGCGGCATATTGCTTGTAAAGGGGTACCTAAGAACTCCTATTGCTACGGGCCGAATGCAACTGAGCCGGCCTTGCCAGTGGCCGATAATGACTGAGCCAGCCCCGCCAGTGGCCGACTAATAACTGAGCAGGCCCCGCCAGTGACCAATAATGAATTCGCTGTAGCATCTATGAGGTACTACCTATACGAAGCATTATTTACTCTTAAGAGCTACTGACCCAATGTAACTGAGCCGGCCTTGCCAGTGGCCGAGAATGACTGAGCCAGCCCCACCAGTGGCCGCCTAATAACTGAGCCGGTCTCGCCAGTGGCCAAGAATGACTTCGCAGTAGCATTTAAGAGCACGACCACGGCATGCCGGGGGCACGGTTTCATATGCATACTTTATGAAAATGATATTTGAAGCATGATCATGAGGCTCATTTCAGAGCCTGGGTATATGAGGCGGGTGCTTCCAAATCCTGCAGATGCGTTTTTGGGGAGAAGCAAAATCGGTGAGGGGTGAAGGACGCTTGCGTGAAGCCCCGGAACCGGCCAACATCTGGCAGGGGAGCCCCGTGTTTCCCCCTCATGTGGGCCCGATAGTCACGTGCCCTGCGCAGGCGGGCCGTGACATTTATGAACGTGCTTCGCCAAAGCATACATTGTTTTACAATGGGTTTTTTTGAATATATCCTTATGAAAATTCTGTTTGACTGAAAATACTGCTTTGTTTTCGAAGCATACATATTTTGCCATGATAAATTGTGAGATAATACGCATGTCAGCTTCTCAAACCCTGATATATATGTTTAGCCTACTAGTCGATCCGGTAAGATTATGTATGATTACTTACTGAGCCGTGTAGCTCATATCCGTTCGTTTACTTTTTCTTTCAGATCCTTACCACTGATAGCTGCCAGAGACACGTTAGTTTGGTATCAGGGCTTCTTTCTTTTGGGGTAAAGCAAGTATACTTTTGTGTACATAAACTACATAGAAGCTCTGTATTTGGGTACTGACCAGCATGTTGTACTAAGAATGCTTTCATATAAAAAGATTTGGTTGGTTTGACTACCCTGTTACCCAGGTATGAGGCTGCGTGCTATTGTGGGCGGTAGTCGGCAATAGCACGGCCGTGTCACGGATCCGGATCCGGGGCGTGACAGCACGTATCCTGTAGGATAGTGATTACGGGTGTCGGTCCACAGGAATTGAAGAATAAGTTATTTTTCTTTTAAAAATAAATCAACAAAAAGGATTTGCTAACTTGATTTAACTAAATCAAACTATGAGTACGGATTGAAATTTTATCAAAGTAAATAGATCTAGGGTTTGGAATCCACCACATAGCATTGCATCAAGGATTGTGTTCTTAATCTTATCTTTTGGAGAGGCATGCAATTTTGGCTACAAGCCTTATAAAATAAAAGCATAAAGAGTTTTAGGAAGATCCATCTTCGGTATAGCATGAAGTGTCTACCTAAGTATGCTAATCTAGGGTGTAGCACATCTCATCTTCCTAGGCATGAATCATCTTAGACTACTTTAGCAACATGAATAGTAAATGGCATGCTCAAGGTTTAAACATCATAAAATAATTTTTCATTGAGAATGAGAATTTAAACAAACTCCAAAAAGATTAAAAGAGTAAGAACTACAATGCCCTGTTACATTGCTAGGGCTTCATCCAGCCCTAGACTAGGTGTTCAGCCGCGCATGGTGGCCGGATGTCCTTCCATCTTCAAATGAAAGCCTTCACCTCTCATTCTTTCCAGAATAACACAAACTCTTCTCTTTCCTCCCCTCTCTCTTCTTTTTTTTTTATTTCTTTCTCTCGGCTTTCTTCTTCTTCTTCTTCACCGAAACAGGGGTTCTCCCCTGTTTTCTTTCTTCTCAACCGAGCTCTCCCTCTGGTTGCCTCATGATTCTTCCTCCTTTTATAGCTCCCCACTAAGGATTAGCCAGCGGTGGATCCTTGATTTCGTGTGAAGAGGAGGAAGAACGCATGCTTGATTGTTGGGCGGAATCCATGGGATCGGAAGCTGACCGCGGGATGGAGGCGCTGATCCGAGGGCGTCACGGGCGGCAGAAGCGGCGAAGGATCTGGTTGCCGGCTGCACCATGTGGGACTCGTGGCTGGAACGGGGGAATCGACGGGTGGCGACTCGAATCTCGGCCGTGATCCGCTGCGAGAGGAAGAAGATGAACAGTGGAGATCTGTGAACGTGCTGGGACGAGCGGCCGGTCCGGGATGCTGCGGCTGTAAACGGAAAGGAGTTGCGGGAGAGGAGGAAGAGGGCTGATGCGGAAGGTTTCACGAGCGGTTGGGGCGCGATGCGTGGGAGGTGTTGATCATGGCGTGGAGTCGGAAGTCCGGGAGAGGAGATGCCGCACGCGGTTGATGGCGGAGGAGCTTGATCTCCGCTGCTGGGGATTTGGATTTGGATGAAGACAGCATGGATGCGGTGGCACGCGGTTGCTCTGTGAGGCGGGATCAACGGGAGGAAGGTGGACGGCCCTGATGCAAGGAGGGAGGAAGAAGATGAACAGTGGGATTAGTTTTATTATTATTATTTTTTTTTAACACTGTTCATATGAACAGTGTTTTCACGGGCCACTGTTCATATGAATAGTGAATCATGGATATTCAATTATTATTATTATTATTATTATTATTTTTGTTTTAAAATTATAAATTTTATATGAAGGCAGGTAAGGAATTGGTTGGGAATTGACTTTGGGTTTGAGGTGGGTCATGATCGTTGATTGGCGTGAACTTACTCTCGAGCCCAATGTTGTTTAAATTTAATTCAACTTCAGACCGGACTCAACAAGGCTAAAAGCAGGACCGTGACTTAATAACAAGGGTTAATCAAATATTTTTCTATATAATTATAACTTTCAATCTAACCAGGACCAAAGCCCATTGAATTATACCCTTAGCTTGATTGCAACTCCATCAGGTTAATAATTCGGGTCAACAC
Organism: Phoenix dactylifera; assembly: GCF_051530095.1. NCBI lineage: Eukaryota > Viridiplantae > Streptophyta > Magnoliopsida > Arecales > Arecaceae > Phoenix > Phoenix dactylifera. Next base: position 7,640,275 of record NC_143200.1, read on the forward strand.
AATCTCCTCCTTATATGTTTTCATGAAAGATTATAACCAGGAGAGAGACAAGTTTAGAGTCTGTTTTGAGAAAAGAATTATTTACCTCTTACCATATTTTAAATTCATTTCAATGTTTATTTAATTTTATGATAAAATATATATTTATCAGTTTAAAAACATTGATAAGTGCTATGGAAAGATAACTAAATTGTAGATTATTAAGCACTTATCACACCCCCAAACCTATGTTTTGCTGGTCCTCGAGCAAAATAAAACTAGAAAAGAAGAATTTTAACTCACTTTCGCAGGCGTCGCGGTTACATTTACCATATGTAACAAGGCTTTAAACCCCTAGGTTACCCTAGTGGACGAGTTGTAGTCTCGTGAGGATTTTCAGTGAAGATATCCACAAACTTCAATAAATCATTTATTATTATTGTTATTATTAATTTCTTTTTTTTTTTAATATAATAAAAGATACATAAATGATAAGAATTTCAAAGCACACATGGTTTTATTTACTAAGTCAGCCCAAATTCTAGGTTAGTATGCAATCTATGTTAAAATCATTAAGTTTCCGTTTAGGGAGTTGTAAGACTTATTTATACTGGTGTGCTCGGTGAAATCTGGACCGTACACAAGCTAAGGGTTTGGATCTCCAAAATATTGTTAATACTAGTAGTTTCCAAGGATTGGTCGAAAAGACCTACTCACTAATTCAAAATCATCTTATCTGCAGGATTTCGAGAGTTGTGGATGTTTACTTTAGTACCTCACGGGCTTTATCTGTAATATTCCAGTTTACTCGAATTTTTACAACGACGGCTTTCACACTATTGTCTTTTCGGTCAATACAATATTTTTTTTTCTTTTTTTTTTAAAGATATAAATTATGCACTTTTACTCTTGTGGTGATTTCTCCGTGTAACGAGCAATCAGTCGATAACTCTCACACCAGTTGGCATAAGGTGTCGGGCATCAAGACTCCCCTACGGACTTATGCTCGGAGTCCTCATCACAAGCCCACTTGATCTTTGACAATAGGTAGCCCTTTTCGATGTTCCTGACTAAATCCATTTTTATTGATGGTTTTTTTTTTTTTGGATTAGATAAGTATGATTCATCAGGGTCCAAGGTTGCTACCATACTCTCAACATAATGTCGAGCCTAGACCTTAGAAGAGTCGGCCAGTGTATAGTGAAATTCCAAAGTATTAATTAGCTTACAACTCCCTAAGAGAGACTTAATAAAAAGAACTTAAATTTGTATTACTTCCCACTAGTCATTGGGCTTTTTAGATTTTATATACCTTGTGTGTTTATCATTCTCGCATAAATGTATATAAATTAGAGTTTTTTTTTAACAAAAACTTTTTTTAATAACTTTTTTTATTATTATTTTATGAAAATAAACACATTTTTTTTAAAAAAAATATTTTTATTTTTTTTTCTTTTTTTTTAAAAAAATGATTTTTTTAATTATTATTTTTTATTTTTTATTATTTTTTTATTTTTTATTTATTTTTGGATGAAAATCAAGATGAATACCCCCAAACCTAAACCTAACATTGTCCTCAATGTTAAGAAATAATCTAAGAGAATTGGGTTGCCTCCCAACAAGCGCTAAGTTTATTGTCTTCAGCCAGACATAGTGAGATAGTTTTTGCATCTCCTTCTATGAGGTCATCTATTTTGTCTATCATAAAACACTCAATTTCCTTTGCGGGTTGGTCGGCCGCATTGAATACATTTAATTTTACCTTCATATTCCCAAATGATATGTTCATTACCCCTGTTCTACAATTGATGCACGCATTGGCTGTTGCTAAAAAGGGCCGCCCAAGGATAACGGAGATTTGTTTCTTAGGATTAGGTTCATGTTCCATATCAAGGACAATGAAATCTACTGGAAAATAGAATTTGTCTACCTTGACAAGAACATCTTCAATTATCCCACGTGGTGTTTTTACAGATCGATCAGCCAATTGAAGGGATACCGAGGTTGGTTTTAACTCACCTAACCCAAGTTTCTCATAAACTGAATAAGGTAAAAGGTTGACACTTGCCCCTAGATCTAAGAGTGCTCGATCAATGAAATTATTTCCTAAGACACAGGAGATCGTGGGAGCACCAGGATCTTTGAATTTTGGAGGGGTGTTGTGTTGGAGAATAGAACTCACTTGCTCAGTTAGGAAGACCTTTTTAGGCACATGTGTCCTAGATTTTCGCTTTTGTGTACAAAGGTCTTTGAGAAATTTGGCATAGGAGGGAACTTGTCTGATGGCATCAAGGAGTGGAAGGTTGATCTTCACTTGTTTGAAAACCTCCATCATCTCCTCTAGTGAAGTTCCCTTTTTGCCAAATGGAGAGGGTGAAGTAAGAGCTTCAGGAAATGGGGCCTTTGGGATGTGAGTTTTGGCAGAAGGTGGACTAGGTGAAGAAGAAGAAGAAGGTTTTTCATTTGACATATTTCTATCCTCTTCTTCATCTTCCTTATTGTTGTCCTCCCCAATCTTATTGTCTACTACACGTCCACTCCTTAGGGTAGTCAAAGCATTGGCTTGTTCATGATGAATTGCATTTAGTTAATTTTCTTGAGCCATGTATTGTCCCCTAGGATTACTTAGTGGTTGGCTTGGAAGCTTTCCTTCCTCTCGCTTGTTTAGTGCATTAGCTAGTTGACCCATTTGGGATTCTAGCTTGGCGATTGATTGCGTATGAGAGTGCACTAATTGTGTAATGGTTTCCAAACCTTGAAGGGCGTTCAACACTTTCTCCTCAAAGGCTGTGTTTCTTTGGGGTGGAGGAGGAGTGTGTTGAAATTGAGTCGAGGGACGGAAGGAATGAATATTTTGTGGGGTTTGAAAATTCTGAGGGTTTGGAAAGTTTTGGAAATAAGGTTGGGCAGTATTCGAAGCTTGCTGCTTCCAAGAAAAGTTTGGATGATTTCGCCATCCCGGGTTATATGTATTGAAAAATGGGTCATTACCCTGTCTGGGCTGTGTTTGAGCAGCATTGATGTGTTCTTGCACGAGTTCGGGATATTGGGGTGCTGAGGGGCACTCATGAATAGGGTGGGATGGGCTAGAACAAATAGTACACACTTGTGCTTGGGAAGAGTTCATGTAATGCCCACCTATCATCAGTTGGTCAATCTTATGGGACAATGCATCTACCTTGCTAGACAGGTCCATAGAATGACTTATTTCACAAATGGTCCCTTTTCTTTGAGAACTCGGGGGTGCTTGACGAGAACATGAAGCATGGTGGAGGGAGTTTTCATTAAGATTTTCAAATAATTTCCATGCTTCATGCTCATTTTGAAGCATAAAAGTGCCCCCGCATGCAGCATCGATCATCTGACGGTTTCGTTCTGTCAATCCGTCATAAAAACATTGCACTAGTTGCCACTTAGGTATTTGATGATGAGGGCATTTACGGATTAGGTCCCTAAATCTCTCCCAAGTTTCATGAAATTCTTCTCCCTCAGTTTGGGAGAAGCTTGTAATAGCACGTCTAAACTGGTTCGTTCTTCCTATGGGAAAGTATTTTTTAAGGAATTCTTGTTGCATTTGATCCCAATAACGAATTGAGTTAGCTTCTAAAGAATTCAGCCATTGTTTGGCTCTATCTTTAAGGGAGAAGGGAAATAATCTAAGTTTCAGAGCATCATCAGTGAAATTCTGAATCTTGACAGTGGTGCAAATTTCAAGAAATTCATCTAGGTGTTTATATGGATCTTCATTGGTGAGCCCATAAAAAGATGGAAGCATTTGGATCACACTAGACTTTATTTCATATTGTACAGCTGCTACCTCAGGTAATCGAATGCAAGATGGGAAAGTGTAAATAGTGGGAGTAAAGTATTCCCTCAGGAGTTTGGGTTGTTCTTCAGCCATCTTAAGAGGTGGGGATGATCCTAATATTTTGATCTTAGCTCGAATGTTCCTAAGGGTTCGTTCTATTTCAGGGTCAAAAGGTAATAGGTTTTGTACTCTAGAACGACTACCGTGCATACACTAGTACTCGATCAATCAAGCATGCAATAAAAGAGAAAAGCATATCAATCCTAGTCTTTAACCTAAAATCACTAGACAGCTCCTAACTGGTTTGAAGAGGGCACCTAAGCCTCCAATCCGGTCTAATGAACCGAGTTGACCAGGTAAGCTCCCAGGTAAGTGGAGGGGTCACGATGCGTTCGCAAAGGTCCCACTTAAAACCCACTTGCCTCGAACAGATGAACTATCTTCCTTATAGGGACAAAGCTTGCCTAGACATCAACTAAGCCACAGAGCGAAATTGGTGCAACTTTCGGTGATCTTCGTCCTATTGAGCTCGAATGTCCCTAGGAGCCAACGTCTAATTGATTTTAATTAAAGATGACACTATGTGAGATTGAGTTCACCTAAGTTGGGCAAGAGTCCGGTGATGAAATCCGGCTCTTATCTTGTTGGGGTGATTGCCCTTACTATGTGCAAATTGATTTGTGTATGTGTATCAAGCATGCATTCACAATTTTGCTATAATTAAAATCAAACAATCACCACAAAATTTCAAACCAATAATTAATTTAAATAAGAAAAATTTAGAGGTTACCAAAGAGAATTTCCCCAGCAATTTATATATATTTTTTTTTTGCAAACCTCTACAGCATTTCTTTTCCGGCAGTTCTCCTTTTGATCATCCCAAATTTTTTTTCCTCGATTCCTGATAAAATAAATAAATAAATAAATAAAAATTAGTAAGGGAGAAAAAGAAGATAAGAAAAGTAACAATAATAGAAATTTTTTTAAAATTTTTTTAAATTTTTAAATAATTTTTTTTAATAAGAAAAATAACTATGCTAGCAATCCCCGGCAACGGCGCCAAAAATTGATCGGTTATTTCAATTTCAAAAATAAACCACGCAATAGCACGTATCCTGTAGGATAGTGATTACGGGTGTCGGTCCACAGGAATTGAAGAATAAGTTATTTTTCTTTTAAAAATAAATCAACAAGAAGGATTTGCTAACTTGATTTAACTAAATCAAACTATGAGTACGGATTGAAATTTTATCAAAGTAAATAGATCTAGGGTTTGGAATCCACCACATAGCATTGCATCAAGGATTGTGTTCTTAATCTTATCTTTTGGAGAGGCATGCAATTTTGGCTACAAGCCTTATAAAATAAAAGCATAAAGAGTTTTAGGAAGATCCATCTTCGGTATAGCATGAAGTGTCTACCTAAGTATGCTAATCTAGGGTGTAGCACATCTCATCTTCCTAGGCATGAATCATCTTAGACTACTTTAGCAACATGAATAGTAAATGGCATGCTCAAGGTTTAAACATCATAAAATAATTTTTCATTGAGAATGAGAATTTAAACAAACTCCAAAAAGATTAAAAGAGTAAGAACTACAATGCCCTGTTACATTGCTAGGGCTTCATCCAGCCCTAGACTAGGTGTTCAGCCGCGCATGGTGGCTGGATGTCCTTCCATCTTCAAATGAAAGCCTTCACCTCTCATTCTTTCCAGAATAACACAAACTCTTCTCTTTCCTCCCCTCTCTCTTCTTTTTTTTTTATTTCTTTCTCTCGGCTTTCTTCTTCTTCTTCTTCACCGAAACAGGGGTTCTCCCCTGTTTTCTTTCTTCTCAACCGAGCTCTCCCTCTGGTTGCCTCATGATTCTTCCTCCTTTTATAGCTCCCCACTAAGGATTAGCCAGCGGTGGATCCTTGATTTCGTGTGAAGAGGAGGAAGAACGCATGCTTGATTGTTGGGCAGAATCCATGGGATCGGAAGCTGACCGCGGGATGGAGGCGCTGATCCGAGGGCGTCACGGGCGGCAGAAGCGGCGAAGGATCTGGTTGCCGGCTGCACCATGTGGGACTCGTGGCTGGAATGGGGGAATCGACGGGTGGCGACTCGAATCTCGGCCGTGATCCGCTGCGAGAGGAAGAAGATGAACAGTGGAGATCTGTGAACGTGCTGGGACGAGCGGCCGGTCCGGGATGCTGCGGCTGTAAACGGAAAGGAGTTGCGGGAGAGGAGGAAGAGGGCTGATGCGGAAGGTTTCACGAGCGGTTGGGGCGCGATGCGTGGGAGGTGTTGATCACGGCGTGGAGTCGGAAGTCCGGGAGAGGAGATGCCGCACGCGGTTGATGGCGGAGGAGCTTGATCTCCGCTGCTGGGGATTTGGATTTGGATGAAGACAGCATGGATGCGGTGGCACGCGGTTGCTCTGTGAGGCGGGATCAACGGGAGGAAGGTGGACGGCCCTGATGCAAGGAGGGAGGAAGAAGATGAACAGTGGGATTAGTTTTATTATTATTATTATTTTTTTTAACACTGTTCATATGAACAGTGTTTTCACGGGACACTGTTCATATGAATAGTGAATCATGGATATTCAATTATTATTATTATTATTATTATTTTTGTTTTAAAATTATAAATTTTATATGAAGGCAGGTAAGAAATTGGTTGGGAATTGACTTTGGGTTTGAGGTGGGTCATGATCGTTGATTGGCGTGAACTTACTCTCGAGCCCAATGTTGTTTAAATTTAATTCAACTTCAGACCGGACTCAACAAGGCTAAAAGCAGGACCGTGACTTAATAACAAGGGTTAATCAAATATTTTTCCATATAATTATAACTTTCAATCTAACCATAACCAAAGCCCATTGAATTATACCCTTAGCTTGATTGCAACTCCATCAGGTTAATAATTCGGGTCAACACACTCTCCTCCTTATATGTTTTCATGAAAGATTATAACCAGGAGAGAGATAAGTTTAGAGTCTGTTTTGAGAAAAGAATTATTTACCTCTTACCATATTTTAAATTCATTTCAATGTTTATTTAATTTTATGATAAAATATATATTTATCAGTTTAAAAACATTGATAAGTGCTATGGAAAGATAACTAAATTGTAGATTATTAAGCACTTATCAAACTTTTAGAAAAAAATCTGAGGAGGAATTTTCCCAACTATGGAAAAGATTCCATGATCTTTTGGTCAAGTGCCCCCACCATGGGCTCGACAAGGCTGATCTAGTACATTTCTTTTACAAAGGACTACCTCCGGCACATAGAAACATGATTGAGTCCATGCACAAGGGTAGGTTCATGGACCAAACCCCGGATCAAGCCTATTAATTTCTTGTTGACTTAGCCGAGAACACCCAAAATTGGAGTAGCTATTGTGAGGAAGTAAATAGAGATGAGTTCGGGTCTAGAAAATCAGGTAATTATGAAATGAAAGCAGACCCAGAACTCAAAAATATCATGTCCAATTTGGTGACTGGAATGAACAACTTAAGCAAAAAGTTTGATGCTTTCATTGTTTCCACTAGCTCGAGTTCATATAAAGAGTTAAATCCCATCATGAAAGTAGATCACGAGTCACATAGTTTATGTATCCTGTGTAACAGTTCTGAGCATCTAGTGGAGTGTTGTCCTAGTTTACCCAACATTAAAGCTGAGCAAGCAAATGCTCTAAACTCATATAGTGCCTTCAAGAAGCCCACTCCCAATTCATTCAGCCCAGTTTACCACCCTGATAATAGGTTCCACCCAAATTTCTCATACAAGCAAAATGAACCTATTCAGCATCAGGGTGGTCCACCAGGTTTTCAGAAGAATTTTTCCAGGATAGGTCCATCACAAATAAACCAATCATTGGCTCCACCTATTCCTACATATAGTGCCTCTATCCCTCAGCAAACTACATCATTGGAAGCCATGATGGCTAACATGATGAAGCAGCAACAAGACTTCATCCAACAGCAACAACAGACCAACATGGCTCAAACCCAGACTAACCAATTCCATGCGCAAGCGATTGCAAAACTTGAGGTTAGTCTAAGTCAAATAGCAAACTCTCTAGGGGATAGAAAGAAAGGTGAACTACCTAGTCAGCCAGTGCCTAACCCTAGTAGGCAACAGAATCAAGGGCCGAGAGGCCAGTTTCAGATTGATTCTAATGGAAATCCTACCCATGAAGTTCAGGCAATTACCACTTTACGATCTGGCAAGCAAGTGGACAACAAAGTCCAACTTTCTGTGCAAGAAAAAGAAGAAAAACATGAACCAAACCCCACCCAAAAAAGGCACAAGAACAGGGAACACAAGGAATAGAGGAGAAACCAATAGAGACTTACACACCTAAGGCTCCCTTTCCTAGTAGACTACAAGACTTAAAGAAAAAATCTCAGTACGATGAAATCATGGAAGTCTTTAAAAATGTTCAAATAAATTTATCCTTCCTAGATGCCATCAGACAGATCCCCTCCTATACAAAATTCTTAAAAGACTTAACCACGGTGAAAAAAAAACCAGTATTCCTAGGCAAGCTGTGATGGCTGCACAAGCCTCATCTCTTATTCAACAGCAGATTGCCCCAAAATACAAGGACCCTGGTTGCCCCACTGTTGAAATTAAAATAGGAGAAACCATCATTCGGAGAGCCCTATTAGACTTAGGAGCAAGTGTGAACCTATTACCCTATTCTGTCTACACCGAACTAGGTTTGGGGGAATTAAAACCCACAAACATCACTTTGTCATTAGCAGATAGGACTGTGAAGTATCCTAAGGGAATTGTAGAGGATGTAATTGTAAAGGTAAATGAGTTTTACTACCCTGTGGATTTTGTAGTCCTCGAAACTGAACCAGTGAAAAACCCAGGAAGTCACATCCCGATAATCCTTGGTAGACCATTTTTGGCCACTTCAAAAGCTGTGATCAGTTGCCGAAATGGGATAATGACCTTAGCATTTGGAAACTTGACCATCCAACTCAATGTCTTTCACAGTAGTAATCAACCATCTGAGATGGACGATTTAGAAGAAATTCACATGATTGAAAACATAATCAGCAAGTCCTTCGAGGAGTCAAGTTATTCTGATTCCTAGAAAGATGTTTGGCACAATTCAGTCAAGATTGTGAAGAAGGAGAGTCGAATCAGGAGGTTAATGCATTACTAGATTCCATTCCTGTAATGGATACTAGCAGATGGGCGACTAAATTTGAATCATTACCTATACCTGAATCCCAGCTAGTACCTTCAAGTGTCAAACCTCCCCAGCTTGAACTTAAAGATCTGCCTGAAAACCTAAAATATGCATTTCTAGGGGACAACAACACCTTACCTGTTATTATTGCATCAAATTTAACTGAAGAACAGGAAGAGAAGTTGTTAAATATCCTTCAAAAAAATCAAGAAGCGATCGACTGGTCTATAGCTGATATTAAGGGGATTAGCCCTTCTGTGGTCCAACATAAAATTCATCTAGAAGAGGATGCAAAAACCTCTAGAGAACCACAAAGGCGACTTAACCGAGTCATGAAAGATGTAGTTCTAGCTGAAATCATTAAACTCTTAGATGCAGGGATTATATACCCTATTTCTGATAGCCAGTGGGTGAGCCTAGTTCAAGTTGTACCCAAGAAATCTGGAATTACTGTGATCAAGAATGACCAAAATGAGTTAGTCCCAACTCGAATCCAAACTGGATGGCGAGTGTGCATCGACTACAGAAAGCTGAACGCCATGACTAGGAAAGACCACTTCCCACTACCCTTCATTGACCAAATGTTATAACGTCTAGCTGGCCACTCTCATTACTGTTTTCTTGATGGTTATTCTGGATATAACCAAGTTCCAATTGCACGTGAGGATCAAAAGAAAACCACATTCACCTGTCCTTATGGCACTTTTGCCTATCGTCGCATGCCTTTTGGGTTATGCAATGCACCGGCTACATTCCAACGGTGTATGATGAGCATTTTCTCCGACATGGTGGAGAAATTTTTAGAAGTTTTTATGGATGACTTTTCTGTATTCGGATCTAATTTTAATGAATGTCTCCATCACTTGACCCTTGTTGTAGAACGATGTAAAGAGAAAAATTTAGTTCTTAACTGGAAAAAATGTCATTTTATGGTCCAATCAGGTATTGTTTTGGGACACATTGTGTCACAAAGGGGAATCGAGGTGGATAAAGCCAAAGTAGAATTAATTGCCAAGTTACCACCTTCCAAAACTATTAGGGAAGTCAGATCCTTTCTAGGGCATGTAGGTTTTTACCGCCGCTTTATTAAGGATTTCAGTAAATTGTCGAAACCCTTATGCGATCTGTTGGCGAAAGATGCTATTTTTAATTTTTCGCCAATTTGTATAACTGCTTTCGAAAGATTAAAGTCTGAACTAACCTCAGCACCCATCATAAGGTCCCCGATTGGAATCTGCCATTTGAAATCATGTGTGATGCATCTGATTATGCAATAGGTGCCGTCCTAGGTCAGCGAGTGGGGAAGCTTTCCCACGTGATTTATTATGCGAGCAAAACTCTGAATGACGCCCAACTTAACTATTCTACAACTGAAAAAGAGTTGTTGGCTGTTGTCTTTGCTCTTGACAAATTTCGTCCCTATCTGATAGGATCCAAGGTCCTTATTTATTCTGATCATGCCGCCCTTAAGTACCTTCTCACAAAAAAGGATGCCAAGGCAAGACTCATTCGTTGGATCCTATTGCTTCAAGAATTTGATCTTGAAATACGAGATAAAAAGGGATCTGAAAATGTTGTAGCTGACCACTTGTCCAGATTAATTGTCGAATCATCCGGAGAATCCATGCCTGTGTCCGAGACCTTCCCTGATGAACAACTAATGATGATTTCTCATACCAATGTTCCATGGTATGCTGATGTAGTCAACTATCTAGTTACTGAACGAATGCCCTGTTCATGGACCAAACAAGAGAAATTCCGCTTCCTAGCTCGTGTAAAATGGTATTTTTGGGATGAACCATACTTGTTCAAATACTGTCCTGATCAAATCATCAGACGATGCATCCCTGAACACGATCAAAGGAATGTCCTTTTCTTTTGTCATGACCATGCTTGTGGTGGTCATTTTAGTGGGAAGAAAACTGCTGCAAAAGTTTTGCAGTGCGGATTTTATTGGCCCACACTTTTTCGAGATGCGCATGACTATTGTAAATCTTGCGATCGATGTCAACGATTAGGAAAACTTTCGAGAAAGAATGAGATGCCCCTGAACCCTATCTTAATTATAGAAATTTTCGATGTTTGGGGTATTGATTTTATGGGTCCTTTTCCTATGTCGTTTGGGCATCAGTACATTCTTGTGGCAGTTGACTATGTATCAAAATGGATTGAGGCTATCGCGTGTAAGACCAATGATCACAAAGTGGTGATCAAGTTCCTTAAAGAATCTATCTTTGCTCGTTTTGGCACCCCTCGTGCTATCATTAGTGATGGGGGGAAACATTTTTGTAATAAAATCTTTAAAGCCCTTATGAGAAAGTACAACATTAATCATAAGGTCAGTACACCATATCATCCACAAACAAGTGGACAAGTCGAAATTTCCAATCGGGAGATCAAGACCATCCTTGAAAAAACTATTCATACATCTCGGAAGGATTGGTCTCTTAGGCTAACAGATGCACTGTGGACATATCGGACGGCTTACAAAACACCAATTGGAATGTCTCCATATAGAACTGTCTATGGCAAGGCTTGCCATTTACCTGTCGAGTTAGAACACAAGGCCTATTGGGCAATTAAACATTTAAATTTCGATCTTGACAAAGCAGGAGAACATAGGAAGCTTCAACTCGATGAGCTTGAAGAAATTAGAAACGATGCTTACGAGTGTGCCAAAAAGTACAAAGATCGCATGAAGATCATGCATGATAAAATGATCATTCATAAGGAATTTCACCAAGGACAAAAAGTCCTTCTATATGATTCTCGATTACATCTATTCCCTGGAAAACTTAAATCTCGCTGGACTGGCCCATACACAGTAGAGAAAGTGCACCCACATGGTGCAGTAGTAATATGCAATACCAAGGATGGTAGGTCCTTTCAAGTCAATGGACATCGTTTAAAACCATACCTTGAGTATCTAAGTCCAGAAGTCGAGGAGACACTTCTGACCGACCCTATCTATTATGAGTAAATCGGAATTGTCTGGCTGAAGACATAAAACTTAGCGCTATTTGGGAGGCAACCCAACATGTAAGTTTCTTATATATATATATATATATATATAAAATCATCATCAATATATTACTAACATGCAGGTTTGGGGGATTTTGCCCCAATTTTTAATTTACCCACCCATATCAGGTAACCTCTCCTCTGTCCTCTTACTGCTTTAAATTTTCTTTAACATTGAGGACAATGTTAGATTTAGGTTTGGGGGTATTTTTACGCATTTGAAATTTTAAAAAAAAAACTTTATTAAAAAAAAAGTTTTTAGTTAAAATTTTTGAAAAAAAAAATATACAACACACAAGGTATATAAAATCTAATAGCCCAATGACTAGTTGGAAGTAGTGCAAAGTGAGTTCTTTTTATTAAGTTCCTTTTAGTGAGTTGTAAGCTAATTAGTGCTTTGAATTTCACAACACATCTGGCCTGCATTTTCTAAGGTATAGGTTCGACATTGTGTTGAGAATATGGTAGCAACCCCGAATCCTGATAAACCATCTTTTTCTGATCCAAAAAAAAATGGTGGATTTAGTCAGGTACATCGAAAAGGGCTACCTATTGTCAAAGGTCAGTGGGCTTGTGATGAGGAACCCGAGCATAGGTCCGTAGGGGAGTCTTGATGCCCGACACCTCATGCCAACTGGTGTGAGAATTGTCGACTAATTGCTCGCTACATGGAGGAATCATCACAGGAGTAAAAGTGCACAATATATACATTATCATTTCTCTTTAATGCAAAAAAAAAATGAAAAAAATGTATACCAACCTTAAGAAAGACAATAGTGTGAAAGCCGTCGTTGTAAAAATTCGAGTAAACTGGAATATTACAGATAAAGCCCATGAGGTATTAAAGTAAACATCCACAGCTCTCGAAATCCTGCAGAAAAGATGATTTTGAATCAGCAAATAGGTCTTGTCCGACCAATTCTTGGAAACTACTAATTAGCGATATTTTGGAGATCCAAAACCTTAGCTTGTGCATGGTCCAAACTTCACTGAGCACTCAAGTAGAAATAAGTCTTACAACTTCCTAACGGAAAACTTAATAACTTCAACTTAAATTGCATACTAACCTAGAAATTGGGCTACTTAGTAATTAAAACCTTGTGTGCTTTTGAAATTCTTATCAGTTATGTACTTGAAATAAGACTTTCATTTCACAAATCAAATTTTATTTTGGGATTGAAGTTTGTGGGTAACTTCACTGCAAACCCTCACGAGACAACACTCGTCCACTAGAGTAAAATTAAATTTAATTTTACTCTTACCTTTCCTACTCGAAAAATAGCGGTTGTAAGAGATCGATCCACAGGGAGGCGATTGGAGTTGCATAAAAATTAGAACGTTCACTCGGTTTTGAAATCGATTTTTGAATAATAAAAGAAAAACATTACTTCGGGGATGTGGAATGATTCTCTAGTCTATTAGAGAATATATTTTCTATTCGAAAAATAAACAAAGAAAAGAAAGAAAACTTTGTAATTGAGAATGTAATGCAGAGTAGCGGTCAAGCAGCAAAGAAAAATATTTAAATAAGATTTTCAGTACAAATAAAATAAATTGCAGGAATTAAACTGAAACTTAGAACATAGATTGCATAAAAGAAAATTGATGGATTTCATAAAAAGAAAACTGATTACAAATAAAAGTGGAGATTAGAGGCCTAATACTCCCCTATTTTGCAAATAAAATAAAGAAAAGAAAACAAAGAAAAAAAAAATCACTTCTCTTTCTCTCCCACTCCCACGGTGGACTTCCAACATAAAATATTTTTTTATGTTTTTTTTCTTCCCAAGAACAGAGCACTTGCTCTGTTTCTTCTTCTCAACACCCAGCCGACTCCTCTCTTGGCCTCCACCTCCAACCGAGCTCTCCTCCTTCTCCTCTTCCCCTCCTTTTTATAGGTCCCCACTAGAGATCAGCCGCATGGAATGGGCGCTTGGGATCTCGGCGTACGTTGATCACGGACTGCTGGGAGGATGCTGTCTTCCTTGATGAACGCAGACGGGTGGAAGAAATGGCATGAGGGACTGCTGGGAGGAGCCGATCACGGGATTGCACGCGGAAGAGGAAGAAAAAACGGAAGGAAGGAGACGCGTTGGATCGCTGATCTTCCCTTCTTTGGGTGCCGGATTGGAGCGGGATCGACGGGATCACGGAAGAGCTGGGAGCTGAAGCGGAAGGTGGGGACTTGGCTTCCTTCTTCGGGTGCTGCTGATGCTGGGATCTTCCTTGCTGGGAGGTGAATCGCCCGGGATTGCACGCGGAAGAGGAAGGATGATGCGGAAGGAAGGAGGCGCTGGGATCTTCCTTCACGGACGCGGGATCTTTGGAGGGTGCCGTGGGATGCTTGAAGATGGCGGCCTGATGCGGAAGGAAGGATCACGGGCTCGCTGGGAATCCGGAATGGGCGCACGTCTTGATGCATCGCGGGATCTTGGACACGGAAGGAGGGAGACGAGTCAGCTGGGATTTGGGCGTTGCTGGCACGGTGGCTGGCACGCGGTGGGAACGCGGAGATGATGGCGTTGAAGATGCGGACGCGGGCGGCTTGGATCACGGGAGAAGCATTCATGGCTTGGATGCGCCGTGGAAGATGGATACGGACGGGAGATGGGATGCTGAAAATGGACGCCAGTGGACTCTTGGGTTGCTGGGATTTGGATCACGGGTCACCTGTTCTGACTGGAGGTCAATTGCAAGTTTCAAGTCATGGGTCACCCGACCTCATAGTTATGATATGACCAAATTAGATTTGCCCAAAAATTCTTTTCCAAAAGCACAAATAAAATGGACCCGATTCGGACCTGAACCTGACTCGGACCCGACTCGATCTTCAACCGGGTCGGATCTGGGAAGGGATCCTTCTTTAGTCAAATTTGAACTCAATGTGCATTTTATTTCTAATTTATGAAGATATGTGCCAAACCCAAATATAATATTAATCCAGTGAATTTATCATTATCGGTTAGCAATAATACTAATTTAGGTGACATGTGGGTCGCACTTTTGTGCTCTCATCAGAGCCCAAAGAGTGACGGCAGTGACCATCTACTACTCTGTCACATCTGAGCTATGGTGAGGGAGAGGGGCTTTCCAGGCCAAGCATGTTTTCCGAGAAGCCAGTGGAATTGCAGATTGGGTAGCTGCTTATGTGGTCAACCACTCCGGAAGTACCCTGTGGGCTGGCGATGGAGAGGTGTTCTGAACACTTTATGGCATTTTGCTTTCTGATTTTATTGGGTGCATTCGTGCTCGTCAGGTATGAACCTACCCGCTCTAGCAGAAAAAAAATGGTGAAATCCGTCCTCCAACTATGAGATAGAGAGAGCCAATCCAATCGCCTTCTGCTCTCTAGCAATGGGTAAAGAAGAGATGCCTCCGGCATTATGTGGTGCCACAATATCCACCAGATAGACCTATGAAATAGATGCTAGGCAGTTAGAAAGTGGTCAATTATGGATGCCAAAGCTCCCATTGCTGGGAATCTAAAAGGGCCATAGTTTTTCTCAAGATAAAAATTCAGTCAAAAGCTTCTTTTTTTTTTTTGGTAACACACTGAAATGCTTTGACTCCAAAAGGGCCATAGTTTCTGTCATCTTCAAGCAAATGGTGAACACTTCCCTTTTCCCTTCTTATTGGAAGTCTATGCAAATAGCCATAATTGAGATAGGACCACATCTATGTATGGCTTTGTGAAATTAGGATGCCGATATCCATCCACACTACTGTCATATTATGGTGAAATTGTGAACCCTATAATGTATAGATTACTGATCAACTTCGCTTTGTTTTAATAAATAATCGACAAATGATTCATTGCCATAATATTAGATAGCCAAGTGTGAGATACGGGCTGAAGTCGGCAGCCCCAGCCGACTTCAGCCCTGTCTTCCTTTTTTGGAAGGGGCCAGAGCAGGGGATCGCAGACGCGATCCCCTCCGGCGTCTTCGGGTGCAGCGAGGGCGGGGCGCCGCGGGCGTTACGCGGCAGCCCCGCGGTCATTCTGCGGCCACCCCACGGCCGCACGAGCGGCCGTTGATTTCGCCCCACCGCCGCGATTTTCGCGGCGGAGAGCTGTTGAAATGGGGTTATAAAACCCCCTTTCCTCCTCCCTTGGATCCTCCACCGAGCACTTTCTCTCCTTCCCCCCTCTCTTCCCTGCTTCTTCTTCTTCTCCGGTGACCGGCGTGCTCTCCCGGCCGAGCGCCATCCGAAGCCCCTTCACAAGCTTTCCCCTGTTTCTGGATCTTCTTCCTCTCCGGAAGCGCCGTCGCCGCTGCTAGCCGCCGGATTGATCCACCTGCGGCCGGGATCTGCCGCCTCCGTCGACCGCCGGTAAGCCCCTTCTTTTTCTCTTTATTCCGTTGCTAAACATCCTTGTGTTCTCCCTTTGTTTTGGCCCCAAACCGAGACCACTCTCGGTCTCTTCCTCCCCGTCCGTCACCGCCGCAACCGCCGGCCGCTAGCGGCCGGCTGACCGTCGACCGAGGGATGGCCTCCGGCCACCCAGCCGGCCCCCTCCCTTCTTCCGGTTCCCACCTCCCCTGCCCATGGGGAGCTCGGTGAGGAAGAAGGCCCAGTGTGGGCCGTGAGCAGTACGATGGGCCCTGCTCACCGTGGCCCCACTTGGGCCCGGTTCAGCTTAGTTGGGCCCTATTTGGACCGTACCCTTGTGGGCCCAACTTGGGCCAAGTCCAAATTCGAAATCCGAAAATCTGAAATCCGAAATCTGAATCCGAAATCCGAAACCCGAAACCCAGTTCAGACCTGAAATCCGAAACCCAGTTTAGACCCAAAACCCGAAACCCAATTCAGATCCGAAACCCGAACCCATTTGGCCAATAAATGAAATTTTACAGATAAGCCCTTGACATTATGTTATTTCAGGACGTTCTGTAATTTGTATCTGATCCCTATAGAAAAGATTTATTACATAAAGGTCCCCAACTATATTTTATTTAGCCCACTCGAGCTTTATAAAATAGTACCCTGTAAATTAAGTATTAGTCCCTGCAATAAATTAGATGCATAAATGATCCTTTTAAAGGCCAACTTTGGGGGCCCTATTGGGCCGGGTCTATACGGGCCCATTGGGCCGTGTCCGATATGGGCCCTATCGGGCCATGCCCATTATGGGCCAACTCTGGACCCTGTTGGGCCGTGTCCAATAGTATTATTTTTGGATTTTGTTTAACTCTGAAATTAACAAAGAAATTAATTAAATTTAAACAGGTGAACCTGATCCGCCTATCTGAAGTAGGGATTAAGCGAGAAGAGGTAAGTAACTTAATGCTTCAAAGTGCATTTCTCCAAATTATTTGGTAAAGTAATTTATTACTGGATTAAATTTTGAAATATGTTTTGTGTTTAGTAAAATGGGTCTGGCATATTAAATTTTATTTGAAAATTATATTATATGCTCTGAATTCCGTGAAACATGTCTGTACAGTTTATGAAATCTATTTTTATATTTATGTATTCTCAGCATGGCTATGATCTGTTCTGTTCTGTTCTGGCCCCGCCAATGGGGATTATACGTTGGACCTGTCGACTTGTAATCTGTGAGGAACCGGTTTCGACACCGCGCCACCGGTGATTAGAATAGTGGTTTCTGGACACCGGCTGCCATCGGTGGGTAAAAATAGTGGATTTGGCACTTTGTGCAACCCATGCCACTGGGTTACGTGGCCGTAGCCTATCATGTTGAGATTCTGATATCAGAGTTTTTGAAAAATGATAATAAGTTTTGAAAATAGTATAACGATGTTATTTATGACATATTTCAGTTATTATCCTGTATTATGATTTGATATGCTCTGACCCCACTTTGGGGGTATTTTGTTGCTTACTGAGCTAGTGTAGCTCATTATTTTATTTTTTCTATTTTTCAGATCCAGAGGCTTGATCGCACGGGATTGGGGAGTGCGTTAGATTTTCCGACGATTCCTTCAGTTATTAGTCCTTTAGCATTTTAGATTAGTCTGAACATTTGGATCATGTTGGCATATGCTATTTTGAAATTTTGTAAGACTGCTTTTGAACAATTTAAATAATTATGTTATCTTTGAAAAGCTGTATCTGCTTTGGTATGATCTGCTGCCTTGCGCGCCTGTGCGGCCCGCCGTGCGGGCGTGCGGCGTCTGCCGCGCCTCGGGCTCGGGGCGTGACAGATTTGGTGGTATCAGAGCTTAGGTTTCAGATTCCTAGGGATTGTGTTTGAAATAGTCAGATGGAGCTTAAGTTTTAGGATCTTTAGGATTCGTCAGAAAGTTTGAGAGATGGGTAGACATTAGGCCATTAGATGAAGGCATTTATTTGCTTTTGTTATTGATAAATTTGAGTTATTTTATCATAATTTTGAAATGCTAAAATTAGACTGCAACCTAATTATGGTCGTAACCAAAGTGTGAATGAGCTACTCTGAGAGTTTTCTTGGTAGAGCAATTTATATTTCAAGTTATGATTAATTAGATTTTTGACTAAATTAAGTGAAGGAATATTAATCATGAGTTATTATCGTGCAATATAATTATTTTGGAAGTTTAACTTGATATCAGGCACTGTGGATATTGCCTCTAGTTCAAGTTAATTATTTTGGTGGCAAGTTGAGGTTCATTTATAAAAAGTTGTTTAAAGTTTTGACTAGAAAATATTTTATAATATTCATTGAAATATTCTTCGAGGATTGAAATTTGTATGTAGATCATGTATGAAACTCTTGTGTAGATAGAAAATATACTTGGGGATGAGACTTAAGAATTTTTATTTGGCTATACTTGAGACTTGAAACAATTAAGATTGATATTTTGATGGAAAATCAATTAGTAAATCTTGAAAATATTGGTGGATTAAAATGTTTTTGGGTTGGTCGAAAATAGGACTTGTTTGATTTGGAAAAGTTCTTGATGTTTTTCTTTGTTAAAAAAAAAAAAAAAAAAAAGATCGTTGGAAAGTATAGTACTTTTGATTTTGATCAATATGGATATCATTGTGTTCTTAGTAGATTCTCTAAGTCTCGTAGATTTACAAGATCCCGAAATGTTTGCAGTACTGCAAATAAAAATATTTTACTTATTTGAGGAGTTGATCTCAATGTAAAATCATAGAGCTTATATCTTGGTGGAATTTCTTGTAAATCTTTGAACCAGATTATTAGATTCTTGTAAGTTAAATATTTATAAATCAAGGCCATGAGTTGATTATGGATTTTGTATCACCATATAAGAAATGCAAGTGGGATTTCATGAGAGGCCCAAATAAGTTTAGCCTAAAAGAAAAGATTCAGAATGATTAAGTAAGCTCCTGAGTAAGTTAATCTAGAATCTTTTAATTATCGAAGCTTAGAATAAATATCAACTTGTATAATGGAATTGTCAAGGAAAAATAGAATTGGCTTAGTTCAAATTTGGATCTAGAATATGATTAGTTGATTATATGATGGTACAAATACGACAACTATCTCAAGGGTTAATCATGACCTAGTGTACTTGGGAAGCAAGGATAAAATTTTGCTTGGATATTATAAAAAAAAAAATGTTGATGATCTGGGATCATTAAGAAATTTTGGAGAATATTGATCAGAGTTGCGCAGCGAAAGTATGATGGACTGAGTCAATTTAAACTGGTCAAAAATATTGACTGTGTTTTGGTAATATGTTATTATGAAAGACTATGTTGTTCAATAATGAAAGATTTTGTTAATAAGGGAAGGTGTATACTATTGATTCTCAGGTCAACCATGATATGATTATGTTATCTCTTGGATAGAATTTGCTATTTTTGGATATGCTAAGAAAATAATAATAATAATAATAATAATAATTTGAGCGTATCATGACTCGGGTTAGTTGATTGTTGACCAAATATGGTCTAATTTGTTAAGTATCTGAATAAACCATGCATTATCTGCTCCCATCTTATGATTTATAAGTTTAAGTTAAAAGCTTTGTGGCATATTGAATCATGGTATCAATACTTTGCCTTCTCAGACTTGCTTTTGTGATTTGATGCAAATCATTTTTTTTTTAAGATAGACCGTTGCTATCTAATGATCATCAGTACATGTTTATTTTGTGAATTACATTACTAGCCATATCATGATTTAAGGTTGGTCATTATCCTTTGAGGGATCAGCACACTACCATGATAAGTGTATGAGATCTATTTTATGTCAAGTTCTATTCCAAACACAACTAATTTTAATCAATCCTGTTGTGAATCGATTCTGATCCGATCTTGAGTGAATATGCATCAAGATGATAATTTCAATCTGAGATTTTAGTCAGTCACTTATCTAGTGTTAATCTTGCGAGTTTTATGAAATTTTTGATAGTTGATCCAAAGCTATCTATCACACTGGTTTTGATCGAGGAGAATGAGATCTGGGATTTATATTACTCAATGGGCTGAGCATCTGAAAGGCCTAGATCTCTTAAATTTCGAGGACGAAATTTTTTTAAGGGGGAGAGAATGTGAGATACGGGCTGAAGTCGGCAGCCCCAGCCGACTTCAGCCCTGTCTTCCTTTTTTGGAAGGGGCCAGAGCAGGGGATCGCAGACGCGATCCCCTCCGGCGTCTTCGGGTGCAGCGAGGGCGGGGCGCCGCGGGCGTTACGCGGCAGCCCCGCGGTCATTCTGCGGCCACCCCACGGCCGCACGAGCGGCCGTTGATTTCGCCCCACCGCCGCGATTTTCGCGGCGGAGAGCTGTTGAAATGGGGTTATAAAACCCCCTTTCCTCCTCCCTTGGATCCTCCACCGAGCACTTTCTCTCCTTCCCCCCTCTCTTCCCTGCTTCTTCTTCTTCTCCGGTGACCGGCGTGCTCTCCCGGCCGAGCGCCATCCGAAGCCCCTTCACAAGCTTTCCCCTGTTTCTGGATCTTCTTCCTCTCCGGAAGCGCCGTCGCCGCTGCTAGCCGCCGGATCGATCCACCTGCGGCCGGGATCTGCCGCCTCCGTCGACCGCCGGTAAGCCCCTTCTTTTTCTCTTTATTCCGTTGCTAAACATCCTTGTGTTCTCCCTTTGTTTTGGCCCCAAACCGAGACCACTCTCGGTCTCTTCCTCCCCGTCCGTCACCGCCGCAACCGCCGGCCGCTAGCGGCCGGCTGACCGTCGACCGAGGGATGGCCTCCGGCCACCCATCCGCCCCCCTCCCTTCTTCCGGTTCCCACCTCCCCTGCCCATGGGGAGCTCGGTGAGGAAGAAGGCCCAGTGTGGGCCGTGAGCAGTACGATGGGCCCTGCTCACCGTGGCCCCACTTGGGCCCGGTTCAGCTTAGTTGGGCCCTATTTGGACCGTACCCTTGTGGGCCCAACTTGGGCCCAGTCCAAATTCGAAACCCGAAAATCTGAAATCCGAAATCTGAATCCGAAATCCGAAACCCGAAACCCAGTTCAGACCTGAAATCCGAAACCCAGTTTAGACCCAAAACCCGAAACCCAATTCAGATCCGAAACCCGAACCCATTTGGCCAATAAATAAAATTTTACAGATAAGCCCTTGACATTATGTTATTTCAGGACGTTCTGTAATTTGTATCTGATCCCTATAGAAAAGATTTATTACATAAAGGTCCCCAACTATATTTTATTTAGCCCACTCGAGCTTTATAAAATAGTACCCTGTAAATTAAGTATTAGTCCCTGCAATAAATTAGATGCATAAATGATCCTTTTAAAGGCCAACTTTGGGGGCCCTATTGGGCCGGGTCTATACGGGCCCATTGGGCCGTGTCCGATATGGGCCCTATCGGGCCATGCCCATTATGGGCCAACTCTGGACCCTGTTGGGCCGTGTCCAATAGTATTATTTTTGGATTTTGTTTAACTCTGAAATTAACAAAGAAATTAATTAAATTTAAACAGGTGAACTTGATCCGCCTATCTGAAGTAGGGATTAAGCGAGAAGAGGTAAGTAACTTAATGCTTCAAAGTGCATTTCTCCAAATTATTTGGTAAAGTAATTTATTACTGGATTAAATTTTGAAATATGTTTTGTGTTTAGTAAAATGGGTCTGGCATATTAAATTTTATTTGAAAATTATATTATATGCTCTGAATTCCGTGAAACATGTCTGTACAGTTTATGAAATCTATTTTTATATTTATGTATTCTCAGCATGGCTATGATCTGTTCTGTTCTGTTCTGGCCCCGCCAATGGGGATTATACGTTGGACCTGTCGACTTGTAATCTGTGAGGAACCGGTTTCGACACCGCGCCACCGGTGATTAGAATAGTGGTTTCTGGACACCGGCTGCCATCGGTGGGTAAAAATAGTGGATTTGGCACTTTGTGCAACCCATGCCACTGGGTTACGTGGCCGTAGCCTATCATGTTGAGATTCTGATATCAGAGTTTTTGAAAAATGATAATAAGTTTTGAAAATAGTATAACGATGTTATTTATGACATATTTCAGTTATTATCCTGTATTATGATTTGATATGCTCTGACCCCACTTTGGGGGTATTTTGTTGCTTACTGAGCTAGTGTAGCTCATTATTTTATTTTTTCTATTTTTCAGATCCAGAGGCTTGATCGCACGGGATTGGGGAGTGCGTTAGATTTTCCGACGATTCCTTCAGTTATTAGTCCTTTAGCATTTTAGATTAGTCTGAACATTTGGATCATGTTGGCATATGCTATTTTGAAATTTTGTAAGACTGCTTTTGAACAATTTAAATAATTATGTTATCTTTGAAAAGCTGTATCTGCTTTGGTATGATCTGCTGCCTTGCGCGCCTGTGCGGCCCGCCGTGCGGGCGTGCGGCGTCTGCCGCGCCTCGGGCTCGGGGCGTGACACCAAGCATTCAAACAACTACGACTGATGATTTCCTTGGCTCACCACCATTAGTCCTCAGAAAACATGACAACTCAAATTCCTTCCTCTAATAGAATCCTCATGTAACATCTTACGAGAGATATTTTTGATCCTTCTTATGAGCCGGTAAAGCAACAGTAGCCCAATACTTCTCTGGTAATGTTCAATGATTCAATGTGACTAATCAATGTTATGGGATGGAATAGAGTGGCTAATATAATGACAACCACAAGCATGAAGCATCAAGGTGGACAAATGACATATTAGAAGGTTGGAACTCCATCCCTACTAGAACTCGAATCAAGTCAACAGACAGACAGCCTATGAATGGATCCTAGTGATTTAGAGATTGTGGGATGATGTTGCCAAAACTACTATTGCAAGGATTTGGAGGTTACCCATGATTCAAAGGACGGATAGGTTTGGACGTGTGCAACTTCAGGTAGCTTTATCTTTGGTGATTTTGGTGACGCATTGATAAGGTCATGACAAGTCATCCTGAATTAGAGCTTCAGACCAATATATTTTTCCTTGTTTGTCACTTTGTATTGCTTCTCATGGTGTAGTGCTTGCATGCCTTCGATTTTTCTGTGTGTTTTTATGAACCAACCAAAAGTTCCTTTGTACTAATGTTGCGCGAGTAACAAATCAAACTTTATGATTGATGTTTCCCTCTTTTATCTTAGCGAGGAGGGAGGAGAGGGTGCAGGTGGAGTTATATATAAAATTGTAGCTAGTTATTATATTATTGTAAT
This sequence comes from Phoenix dactylifera, assembly GCF_051530095.1. Taxonomy (NCBI): domain Eukaryota; kingdom Viridiplantae; phylum Streptophyta; class Magnoliopsida; order Arecales; family Arecaceae; genus Phoenix; species Phoenix dactylifera. The sequence goes on from NC_143200.1 coordinate 7,663,851, forward strand.
TATTGTAAAATTATATACTATAATGTAATAATTATCATATTATGAAAATAATTTAAAAATATATAATAATTATTATATAATTATATAATATATAATGATAATATTAATTATAATACTAAATAATTAAAACTAGAATATATTATATAATATTATAATAATTATAATATTATTCAAAAATGATGATTCAAATATTTCTTCCTCATTCTAATTATAACATATAATTGGGATAATAATTTCAGGAAAATTTTCCTAGTTACACAATGTATAATATAATTAAAGTAAAAAGAGGGATACTCATAAAATGGTTCACCATTAGAGATGGGCACTGGGCCGGGCCGCCCACGGCCCGGCACGGCACGGCACGAAGCGGGCCGTGCCTGGCACGGCACGAAGCGGGCCGTGCCTGGCACGGCCCGCCAGCTACAGTGCCGTGCCGTGCCTGGCACGGCCCATTTGATAGGGCCGTGCTGGGTCACAGGGTACTGGCCCGTGGGCCGTGCCTGGCACGGCCCGATCTAGGCCCGCGGGCCAAGCACGGCACGGCCCGCGGGCCAGCACGGCACGGCCCATAAGGGCCTGGGCCGGGCTGGCACGCGGGCCTGGCACGGTCTGGGCCTGGGCCCGGCTCGGCCCGATAAAAATTAATGCTTCATAAATTTTTTTAATAAATTAATAAATATTGAACACTAAGGATTTATGAATATAAAGCCACCTTAATGGTGGGGGGTTTGGCATAGACCCCTACCAGTTTATTAATTTAAATCAAAATGGTACATGAAGGGAGGTTTGGACCTTGGTCTGACCTCCAGAATACAATAAGAAAGGGCCGAGGTTTGGACCTTGTTCTGACCTCCAGAATACAATAAAAATGTACAATTATAAAAAATTAAGAAATCTTACTAATCATCAGTGATTCAGTGAATCAGTATTCACTCTTCAGTCTTCACTCTTCAGTCTTCAGTCTTCAGTCTTCAGTAGTGTTTGTATCATCATCATCAGAGGATGTTGTATTATGTCCACCTTTATCTTGAAGTCTTGCCTCAGCATCCAGCCAATCCTTGAAGCAGAGAAGCATCTCCACCGTTTCGCCCGTCATCCTACTTCTCTTTTCGTCAAGAACACGCCGACCTGCACTAAAAGCGGATTCCGATGCTACCGTGGACATCGGCACAGCTAAAATATCGCGTGCAATTGCAGACATAACAGGATATTGATTTCTAACACTCTTCCACCAAGATAATACATCTAGATTCTCTATTTGATTTTCATCATATGCAGACTGAAGATCATTTCGTAAATAAAATTCTAGTTCACTACTTAAAGATGAAGAAGATGAAGAGGAACTTGAAGCATGTGTGTGTCTTCTCTGTGCAATGAATGAAAAAATAGATGACGAACGAGAACTACTAGAAGGAGAAATAGAGGTTTGTATTTGTGTTTTAGATCCACGAATTTTTTCATCATATATAGCATAAATATCATAAAGAAGTTGTTTTACCTCATTTTTAGCAGATTCAGAATCTTGATTCATATTTTCAGAGTATGCATCAAGTAAAATTAGCACGCCATTTAATTTAACTCTAGGATCAAATACAGCAGCTAAGTTATGCATAGGACATATCTTGTCCCAATACTCATTCCATTTAGATTCCATTAGGTCAATAATAGGCATTAAAACATCATCATATCTATGTTCTGCAAATTTTTGACTAATTATATATGCTTGTTGTAAAAATGAACATGAAGTAGGGTAATAAATACCAGAAAGAACATTGGTAGCATTATAAAAACTAAGCAAAAAATCTTCCAAAATTTTTTCTTTATTCCAATCAGTTTCAGACAATGTAAAGCCTAATCCACGATCATTAATATATGCATTTAATAAGTTCTTATATGGGTATGCATCATGTATCATGCTATATGTGGAGTTCCAACGAGTAATTACATCAAGTTTAAATTTTTTAAAACGTTTACCATGATTTACGCATAATTCCTTAAATTCTTGAAGTCTTGATCTTGAAGCATGAATAAAAGAAACTGCATTTCTAATTTTTGAAATCACATCTTGAATCATGCCCATGCCAGCTTGAACAGAAAGATTTAAGATATGACATGCACATCTAATATGCAGTAAATTTTCATCTAATATGGGATGCAATGAGTCTTTTAATAATGCAACAGCAGAATTATTATTAGATGCATTATCAAAAGTAATAGACATAATTTTATCATTAATATTATATGAACATGCAGTTTGATAAATTATATTTGAAATTTGTTGCCCAGAATGTGGAAAATCAAAAGCACGAAAAGCAAGAATACGTTTATTTAATTGCCAATCATTATCAATATAATGAGCAGTAATGGCAATAAAACAATTACTACCTACAGATGCCGACCAAATATCAGAAGTTAATGAAATTTTTACATTTAAAGTAGAAAGTGTTTCAATTAAATTTTGTTTCATTGCTAAAAAGTTGGTCATAGCTACTCTTCTAAATGTACGCCTACTAGTTCTTTTGTAAGCAGGTTGTAGGTTTAATTGAACATATTCTTCAAAATTAAAAGATTCACATAAACTAAAAGGTAATTCATCCTTAACTATCCATTTTACAAGTGCTTTTCTTTGATTTTCATGATTATATACAAAATTACCTACAAGTAATCCCCCTTGTATATTAAGGGTACTTTGAGTTTGAGCATGAGAATCATGCATCCTATGACTCTCTTGATGTCTTTTTAAATGCCCTGTTCCCCCACTACTACTACAACTATAAAGTTTGGCACATTTTTTACATTTAGCTTTCCAGACTCCCTCAACCATAACTCTATCAAATTCATTCCATACAGCACTAGTCCTCTTACGAGAAGAGGTTTGACCTTCACTCGGTTCACCAGTTCTAGAGGAACTAGGAACATAGGGTTGGGGATTAGTTTCTTCTCCCTCAGAAACAGGAGGAATGCCAAACTGACTTTCCTCAAAAGATGACATATCTATGATTAATTCAAAAAATAAAAACTAACCGCAAGGAGGAATTGAGTAGAGGGTCGGAGGGCAGAGGCAGAGCCGAGATTCCGAGCTTCCTCTTGTGCTCTCAACAGAAGCGACCTTCTCTTCTCAACAGGAACCTCCTCTTGTGTAGCACTTGAACAAACTAAAAATTAAATTGCTAGAAGAGCACTTTAGAAGAGAGAAATAATAGCAGTAGAGAAGGAAAGAATGAGAGGTTTGGTGTGGTGAGAATGAGGGAGGAATGGGCTATTTATAGAAGCCCAAAATTTTTTTTTCCCAAAATACCCCTCAATTCAGCCGTTATTGGACTGTTGGGAGGGGTAAAAGGGTCATTTTCACGAAAATAGCCGTTGAAAACGGCTATTTTCCTCCCCCCTCTCCAGACGGGCCGTGCCTGGCACGGCCCGTCTGGAGCCGTTACGGGCCGTGCCAGGCACGGCCCGTTTGAAGCCGTTGCGGGCCGTGCCTGGCACAGCCCATTATCGCCCGTTACGGGCCGTGCCTGGCACGGCCCGTGGCGTGCCGTGCCCGGCCCGGCCCACCAATAGAGGGGCCTGGGGCCGGGCCGGGCTGGTGTTCCGTGCTGGACGGGCCGTGCCAGGCACGGCCCGTTTAGTCCTTAGGCCCGGTGGGCCTGGGCCGGGCCGGCCCGGCACGGCCCGTTGCCCAACTCTACGTGCACCAAAGTAACTACAAAAAATATTGGGCATACTTGGACAAAGGAAGGATAACATGTTTAACAATATTAAACAATTAAATAAAAGCGTCGCAACTTCTCAAAAGGCTCACATGTTGATGGAGAGATAAGTGGAAAAAGTTGACATCCCTCATTTATTTTACTTATGAATAGCATATTTCGCAGGGCAAACCAATGATTGATAGAAGATAGCCAAGATACCAGGGTCTGGTCTCATCCTCTTTAGACAAATAAAAGGCCCAGTGGTTGATGTCTTTATTATATTCCATCGCGTACCTTTTTCTAGAGTTTCTTATAACCAGTGGTCTACTTTTGCACCTCAGCACCATTGCCATTAAACTACTGCTGGAATAGAGTTTGAAATTAGCTCAAATTTGGCCACAATATTGTTCACGAAATCATTAGCATGCAAATATGCAAATAAGAAATCTTTTATGCAATTAATCTATAAAATGAAACAATAAATGAAAAAATAAAAAATATATTTGAAAAAAATCTTTATATGCAAGTAATCTTTTGCTTGGGAAAAGACGCATCTTATGCCCATGCATTAATTGGGCGATATTTCTTTTCCGGTTAGGAACATCAAAAAAAGAAAAGAAAAAAGGGAAGTGAGGGGGTGTTGTGGTGGTGGATTTAGAAGTTCCTTTCGCAAATAACTTTGCTGGAAAGACCATTTAGCTGATCCAACGCGGGGTGAAAAAAATTCTATGACACAACCCGGATTCTCGGTGGGGGGAAGAAAAAGCCATTGGCAGCTGTCCTGTTTGATTGCATCCGGCTGCCAACCTCCAACTACCAACTCTTATGTCCCTTCTGCAAATCTTCTAGTCCCAGTGGCAATAATATCTGCCCAAGTTGGTAGAGAGAAGGGAGCAGGGTTGGACCGGCTCATGAATGATAGGTAGGCATAGGCCAAAAAAGGTACACTCGGACGTGTTATTTCCATTCATTTAATTTTCAAGTCTACAGAGTTGATTTTTCGCCTGCTTCTAATCATAATTAACCTGTAATACCATTATCCAATGATCCAAGTATCTTTACATTGATACTGTAACACTTCGTGCACAAAATAAGCTGTTTTAGGTCAGATACATGTCATGAAATGAACAAATAAAAAAAATTATCCATAAAATTTTGTAAATAAATCTTAGATCTCAACTAAAAAGACTGGTTGCAAGATATTATTTGACTTCTTTTATCCCTATATAAGGGTCCTAAATCTTTCTAACGCATAACTGGTATAGGACCTAGCACATGCTGTCACGAACTCTTATACTTTATCTATTTAAGTTCTAAAGTCCTTGTTAAGCTAAAAGTCCAACTATGATCGGCTTGTAATCAGCCTTAAAAGGATCCATGATGCATGCAGTGTCCTCTAATCATAGAGGGACCATAAACTGGATCCATTCTTATATTATTTATAACAACTCAAGATCTCACCTAACAAGACTAAGTGAAAAGAATTATTTAAATTCTTTATCTTTGTATCAGTATCCAGAATCTTGTGTATGCATAATTGATTTGGGACAAAATATATGCCCGCAGCACTAAATCTCACATCTGATTTTTTTCAGAATCTTTGCCAGATCTGGCCCACAAGGAACTCTAATTAATACATAATTGTAATGCCGACTGACATCACATCAGTATCCTTAGAACCAGCGAACTGACCGGGAAAGTGAACACCACGTTTAGCATGTTTGAGGCTAGAGCTTAGATTTCCTCCAAACTTTTCGTGAGGCAATGAGACTGGGGGCCTCACACATTGATTTGCCACCTCCCTAATAAGTGACCCAGTGATGAAATGGCTGCACAAAATTTCTTATGAAATTGAAAGTAACATGCAAACAACCAATATCTGGAATGTGCTGTTATGTGTTTGGATGCTAGAGCCCTTTCATGGATAGAATTTTCATTGATGAGGGAGTGAAACTTCACTAGATATTTGTCATATTTTGTACTTGTGCAGTACTGCTCCAAATGATCCATCAACTGCCAAGAAGCAGAAAACAAAAGAAAAAAGAGCAATTGCCCATCACAATAATCGTCTTGCTACAGTATGGTAAGAGGAACATGTTTTTGGTTCGTTTCTCCATTTAAACTGAAAAGCTGATGCATTTACCAGCACAAGGGCTTGTAACAAATAGCAGGGGTTAGTAAGAAATAGCAGTGTCTTGAATTCTTGTCCACAAGCAAGGATTCATGCACATAAAATGTGATAGAAAGGACTTCTCAACTAATTAAACTTTTCTCATAACCTAAAAGGTGCACTGCTACTCGATTCGTTCCATGAACGTCTAGTTGCTTTGCTGAGAACTTGTAAAAAGGCACCATTTAATGACACTAATTTCAAATGTTTTGTTACCGGTGGTTAAGAGCATCATTAAGCAGAGACATACTGTTCTGGCAAATCGAATTACAGTAACAGGCTTGCTTTGACATAATAAATCAGGCACAGAAATTTGAGTAATCATCTTCACTCTCTAAAATAAATAAAATAGTTGCGTAAACATATGTTCTTGACTTTCAAATATCAAACATTAACATACATATGGTATAAAAGTATTTTATATGATATGTTATATATCAATGTGTTAATGGTAAACGCCGTTAAAAAATTATAATTTTTCCCGTTCTTGTAGGCTCCTTCAAGTTTGGTACATATCTAGATTTGCTTAGTGGCCTTGTTAACTTTTATGGTAGCCCCTCTCTCTTATCCCACAAGTCTAAAGTCATGCAAATGAGAGTAGAATAAGCCATCATTGAGTATACTTTCGATATTCCGTAGGATCCTCTTGGCAGCATTGAGATATAAATGATCCAGTGTTTTCATATATCTACTAATCAATCCAGCACCATAAAAATTATCTGGTCTTATACAAGTGAGATATTAGAGGCTTCCAATGAAGCTTTTGAAGTAAGTATGATCAACATTGGAACACTTTTTTCAATACTTTTTCTCAACACCCAGTTACATTAAAGAAGGGTATTAATTGGGCTGAAAGACTCCATTCTAAACTTGTTCAGAATCTCCTTTGCGTAGCAACTTTCAGAAATAAAAATTTCATCTTCTATTTATACTACTTCAATGCTAAGAAAGTGAGTAATCAAACTAATATCCACCATTTCAATTTCACGAATCATACTCTTCTTGAATTCATTAAACAAATTTTTGCCGGTGAAGATCAAATTATCAACATAAAGATACACAATCAACACATCTCCATTAGTAATCACCTTCATATACAAAACATTCTCATAAGGATATTTCTCAAAGCCATTGCCATGAAAATACTTATCAATTCTTACATTCCATAGTCTTGATGCTTACTTCAACCCATAAAGAACCTTTTCAACTTGTATACTTTGTCTTCATAACCTAATTTTATATACTCCAAAGGTTATTCCACATAAATCTCCTCTACAAGATTGCCATTGAAGCAAGCTGATTTCATATCAAGTTGATAGATCTTCCATTTGTGTTGAGCTTCCAAAGAAAGAACCAATCTAATATTTTTCTAACTAAGCAAAGAGAGAAAAAACTTCACTAAATTCAACTCCTCGTGGTTGCTTTTAATCTTTCGCTGCCAACCTTACTTTGTATCTTTAAACTTTTTTATTTGCATCTTTCTTTATCTTGTACACCCACTTCACACCAATTGACTTTGTGCCTTGTGGTAAGTTTGTTAAAGCCCAAGTATCATTTTTCTTAATTGTCTTGAACTCTTTATCCATTGCTTTCTTTTACTTGTTTTCTTGAATAGCCTCTTCAGAGTATATAGGATCACAATCCATGAAATAATAATACAAATTTTGGTTGCTAACTTAATTCTCCATAGCTTCATAGACTTCTCTCAAGCTTCTCATTTTAAGTATTCTTTTACTAAAACTTTCTACCGATGATGAAGATGATGATGATGAGAAAGAGGATCTTCGAGAAGATGATTGTGGCTCATTCTCAACTTGTCTGGGCACTTCCACTTGTTCAAGTTGTAGCTTAACTAAACTAGTCTCATTTAGGTTCCAATCCTACATGGCTTCTTCTTCAAATATAACATCTCTACTCATGAACATATTCAAGAAAGATGCATTTTTTACCTTGTCATCAAGCTTTATCCTTCTAGTCTCCGAAATTTTAGCATAAGCAATGCACCCAAAGACTCTAAAAGGAGAGATATTTGGTTTGAAAGAACTCCAAGCCTTTTCTAGTGTCTTCAAGTAAAAACTATTTGTAAGGTATCTATTCAAGAAGTAGACGACATGTACAACCACTTCGGTCCAAAATTCTTTAGGTATTTTTTTTTCTTTCAACATACTCCTTGCAATGTTCAAGATTGCTTGATTCTTCTTTTCGGCAATACTATTAAGTTAAGACATATAGGATTGAGCCACTTAATGCATAATCTTATACCCCTTACAATAATCTTCAAAGAGATCAAAAGTATATTCTCTACTACTATCGGATCTTAGAATATTCACTTGGTAACCACTTTGCTTCTCAACAAAAGCTTTAAACTCCTTAAAAACATCCAATGCATTGAATTTTCTCTTGAAGAAATTCACCCAAGTCTACAAGCTAAAGTCATCAATGAAAGTAAGGAAGTACCAATTCTTGCCATTTGACATAATCCTCAAAGGGCCTCAAATATTGGGGTGCACATGCAAGATCTAATATTTTTGATGCTCTCCACCTTATTTCTTTAGTGAATCTTGATTTTAATGCTTTCCAAGAATGCACTCTTCACACACCTAATGTGGATTATCAATGAGTGGCAACCCCTCACCATGTTCTTCGTAACCAAGAGCTTCAAGCGTTCAAAGTTAAGATGTCCAAATCTTAAATGCCACAACCAAGAATTGTCACATATAGTGAAGCTAAAATATGATTACATCATGTTGAATATGCAAAGAAAAAATTCTACCATGTGATATTTTTATATGAGTAATTAAATTACGATGATTATTCCACAAAGTAAGAAAATGATTTTTCATATTAACACTATAATTTTCTCCAAAAGTTGACCCAATCTCAAAAGATTTCTATGCAAATTTGGAACATAATAGACATCAAAAAAAATCATGGTTGCTGTTCTTGAGCTTGATGAGAACATCACCTCTATATTGCACCAAAATTTTGGAGTTGTCACCAAAAGTAACATAGTCTTTCATGCTTTTATTCAAATCAACAAATGATTTCTTCTTCTCTATCATGTGGTTGCTTGCATTGGCATTAAAAAACCATGCTTTAATTTTATTCTCCACATTCCCATTAGGAGCCAACAACAAAGAGAAGTCACCCCATCAATAATCTCTTTCTTAATGATATTAGCTTACTCTCCAACTACATTGTCTTGCTTTGCCCAACACTCGTTGCTATAATGCCCATAGTTGTGATAATTGAAGCATTACATATTTCTCTTCTCAAAGCCTTGTTGATTGGAATGCTGATTGAAATTGCCTCTTGACCTTTTTCTTGAACGTAATGATAATTGGCCTCTTCTACCATGCCTTCTACCTCTTTCTCTATAACTAGAAAAAAAATTTTGAATACTACAGCCTTTTTCTTGGTTCCTATATATAGTGTCTGCCATGGCCTCTATAACTTCTTTCTCAATTTCCATAGCTTCTACCTTGACCTCTTTGAGTAATAGCAATATGACATTCTTCCTTGATAGAGCTTGGATTGGAGAGCTTGTCCTAAAGAGCTAGAGGACTTCTTACTCAATCTATGCTTATGAACTTGTAGCATTCCTATCAAAGGATCCATGTATGGTGCTCAAGTCTTTAGCTTCTTCAATGATTACCATCATATGCTCAAATTTTTTGATTAAGGAATGGAAAATTTTCTTCATCATCCTAAAATCATTAATCTTTTCACCATTTTTTTTCATTTCATTCACAATTGACAACACTCTTGAAACATAATCTGAAATGGACTCTGACTCATTCATGCTTAACTTCTCAAAATCTCTCTTCAAAATTTGGAGTCTCACCTTCACAACTTTATCAACACCTCTACGAGCATTCTTGAGAATTTTGTTAACTCCTTTGAAGTTTTGAAATTAGAAATTTTCTCAAAATTAGCTTCATCAATGACATGATAGAGGACAAACAAAGCTTTTTTTTCTCTCTTCTTTAACTCTTTGAAAATATTTCTTTGACCTTCAGTGAGCCTATCTTTTTTTTGTGGCAAGCTAGGTTCTTTAAACTCCTTTTCAACAATCATTCATAAGTCTTAAGATTCCAACAAAATCTTGATTTGAATACTTCAATGATCATAATTCTCCTTAGTTAATTTAGTGAGTTGAATGGAAATTATATTACTCTCCATTTAATTAAAGATTACTCCAATATCAATCTTAGACTCAACACTCTTCAAAAAATCCCAATTTCAAACCCTAGATGGAAGTAAAACATAAGAAAATTACCAAATCACCATACCAAGCTCTGATACCAATTTTTTTGGATCTAAATAGATGCTAATAATATGCCAATAGCACCAAATAAATAATAAAAAATAAAGTTGAACAATGGGACACAAGATAGGCCCAAATCTACTTCAAAAAATTCTTCATCTCAATCTTAAAAAATTTGAAAATATAACTTACAAATGTGCAGAAAATCAGCAACTGGGAAAATAATTTTTTTTCTTGTAATCTTTTTTTTAAGTACAAATATGCTCTAATGAATTCTCGTACCAAGCCCTAACCACACTACAAAAAAAATAATCTTTTCCGACACTTTTTAGAACCTATACCGATGCTTATAAACATCGGTAATTTTGGCGTCGGTGCTTTCAAAAGCATTGCAAAAGCATCGGCTAGGCGAGAGTGGAAATTTTTTTTGCCGACGCTTTTGAAAACGTCAAGAAAAATGGAAGCTATGCGGACGCTTATAAGCGTCGGCCTATTTTAGAGTCCGCCGACGCTAATAAGCGTCGGCTTTTGCCGAGCAACCCCGTATATAATACTTTTTCAAAAATTGAGAGTCTATTGTCAAAAATTCAATAATTTGTCAAAAATTCAACCCCATATATAATAAGCGTGAGCATGATCATGCTTAGAAAATTTAAGCTCGGAAATATGTTTCTTTTACAAACTTCATTAATGAGATGCTGCAACAAAGGAATATATAATCTCATCTGGGTGCTAATGATATTTTTTTTACAAATTACAATAAATTACATATAATCTCATCAATGATGTTTTCTTTTATAAATTATAATAAACCGCAAAAGATCTCCTAACCCCATCCCCAACTCCATCTGGGGTTTCATTTACAAATTACCAACAAAAAGATTCTCGATGCAATCTGAGGATGTTTCTTTTCTGCCCTCCCAACAAAAAAAAAAAAAAACACATGGGGATCTACGTGTTACCTACCCTAACCCCAGAAGCGCCCGCCTTCTTCAAACTCTTTTTCTTGACAATGAAGCTAGCGCCGATGAAGTAGCTCGAGCAGAGAGCGAGGATGAGGACCTTGATGTTGTCGGTGGACATCCCAGTGTAGGACTCCACCCCAGCTCCTCCCCGACGCCATTGCAGAGAAACCCTATCAATTTGGCCGCTACCGCAAGATCCCCAGCCTTTGGGGGCGGAGAGACGGCGGAGGGGTGGATCCGCGGTTCCGATGGGTCATCGCTGCTTCTATCGCCGTCGGTCGCTTTTATCTTTTTGGAGATCTAGCGGTAGTGGGTGAAGGCCTCGCGGAGAGAAGACGCATGCGGAGGTACCGTAGGATTGGAGGCTAGGATTTCCATCCTCCTCTCTCTCTCTCTCTCTCTCTCTCTAAGCAGTTAGGTTTTCAACCGTGGGATCTGGGGATGGATTTTTTTGTTTTTTTTATAACGGGACTAGTTGAGGATCGTGGGGATTCTGACGACGCTTTTAAGCGTCGTCTCCCCACTCTCTTTGTTCGCCGCCGATGATGCTTTTAAAAGCGTCGTCTACGCTTTTTTTTTTGCCTCCAACTCAAAAGCGTCGGCAAATTTTAGCGCTGGAGCCAAAATTACCGATGCTTCTGTCTAGCGTTGGCATGTATATGTCGGTGTTGTCCCATTTTCCTGTAGTGCTATTATCTTCTTCTTTTCAAAGAGAAACTCAAAAAACACACATTCATACCATAAACCGACGGGCTGGTTTTCTCTCTTCTTTTCCATAAAAACGGGATCGATACTAAGAAAATATTAAGTACACTAGAAAACTAAAAAATTACATAAAATATCGTAAAGCAAAAGGATAAAAAAAATCTATTAATTTGGGTTTACATTTCCAACATTTTTTTGCATAAACTACCAATATCTACGTGACTCCATCCATTCCAAAACATTGGACAAGTCTTAGCCAAGTTCTCAAATCTTCTATTCTGTTTGCATTATGTACTCACATTAATTTAAAAGCACCAACGAGTATTAACTCAGATAGTCGGAATCCCTCTGTACTTGGGAAAGTATAGGGTTTAAACCTTGATAGTGGCATCCCTGAGTATTTCTTAGAGAGTCTATTAATTGAAAAGAATATCTTACATCATTCTTATTAATTAGCCAATCTGTAATCCACTACAACATCTTGCCATTGTAGCTAGTCTGCTCTCATTATTTTTTCTCCGAGGAACTAATCACATTTACGTTGCTAATTCTCACAAGGTCGATCTCAACTACTGGTCCCAAAATATCCATGAGGCTATTATCATATCACCAACCCACCGACCTCCATACTACACCCCACAAGACAAACTCCGACCGCACCCCTTATTAATTAACCAACCAAACCCTCCTCCCTCTTTTATCTTCCCGGCCTTTTTCCTTTATTTGAGATTCCGTTAGCTACCAAAAACACTTCACATGTTCTTCCCCACACTCCCCTACGTGACAAAAGAAAAGACTCTGATCAGATGCTCTAGTAGTACCACACCATCCTCTTCCCTCAAACCAACCCTTATCACTTTTGCCTCTTTTTGGATCATATGCACAACTCAAATGAGTTTTTTTTTTTAACAATAACTAATTCAGCTCAAATGAATTATTGTTTTTTTTTTAATAACTAACATATGGAATCTGAGAACGTAGCTACTCTCCTTTACTGGTAGAAATTTGAATACAAACTATTCCATGTGTTGCCCCTCTTCCAAGGGTCTATAGAATCTAAGAAAATATGGGTTAGAATTTGCTTGGCAACTACAAGCTTCACTGCTTTGGAACCCCAAATGGTAACATAAGCAAATGGTTTGTGTATAAGGTGGCACTGAAGTTGGTGTTCTGGCCTCTGCTGCTGTGGGTGGCATCAAGACCTCTGATGAAGTTGACGGCTTCGAAGAAGTGTTAGGAAGGCTGATTGAGAGATCGAGGTTGAGGTCTAAGCATCTGTCCTCGGTGGTGCTGATCCCACTGCTGTGCTCATCCTCAATCATGTCGGTCACCGGCTTTGAGGCTACCTCGGTCGTCATGGTGGCCAATTGTGGCTGGGTGGAGGTGTTGAGTTGGGTATCTCCGGTGAGCGGACGGTGGGTGTTGGGGTCGAGCCCCCGACTGATGAGCTTACGCCTGATGTGGGTGTTCCAGTAGTTTTTGATCTCGTTGTCGGTCCGACCAGGTAATTGCCCGGCTATTAGAGACCATCTGCCATGGTAAAATTATGGTGCCATAAGAGCTCTCACTACTACAGCAATATCAGACTCAATGAAGCAGTAAAAAAGCTCATGAAACAAACGAGCAAAATTTTATGGTGTCGTAATGATGAGAATATGATCATAATTAAGATGATAGAAAGAGAAAAAGGCCACTCTTTAAATAAAAGCTGGGGAATGTTCCTTAAATCCTCGATTTTTCCTCCAAAAAAAGGAGGAAAGGGGCGGGGGAAGAAAGAGAAAGTGCGTACTTGTTTCCAAGCAAGCCATGGAGTTTGATGATGAGCTCGTCCTCCTTCTCGGTAAAGTTGCCTCGCTTGAGGTCCGGCCGGAGGTAGTTTATCCAACGAAGGCGGCAACTTTTGCCGCATCGAAGCAAGCCTATACACAAAAGCATCAAATTAAAAGAAACTATAAAACACTAGTAATATAGAACTGTTATGGAAACGTTGTGGCTTTAATTATACGTTCCTTCTTTCATTAGGTTTTGATGGTTGGAATGAAGAGTACATTCATACCTGCGGCTGTCGGGAGGGATCGCCAGCAACCTTCGCCGTGGGCCCTGATGTAGGCGATGAGGCGCTGGTCCTCTTCCTTAGTCCATGCACCCTTGTTGGTGTGAGCCCTGTCGCAGCAAGGAGACCTGCCCATAGCTAGTGAAGGGAGAGATGAAGGGGTGGTGGTGTTTAGATTAATTTAGTTTTGTTGATATCTCTCTTTGTTTTCTTGACCTCCTTTTCTGTGGGTAGCACTGGAGTTTGGGTTGGAAGAGAGTGGAAGGTTAGGAGCGGTGAGGGATATGGAGTAGGGTTGGGGGATATGGAGTAGTATTTATAAAAGGAGAGGCTGCGGGGAGGACTCTACGGGCTCAATCCACTTAGCCCGTTTGACCGGATTGGTGCGAGAGTGGCGAGTCGTTACGAAGCCGCAGAGAGCCGGCATTTGATAGGTATCTCTACTTCTACGTGAGTGTATCCTATCCCGTTTCTCTCTCTCTCTCTCGTAGCTCTACTTCTGCGTGAGTGTTTCCTATCCCGTTTCTTTCTCTCTTCCTCTGTGTGTTTGTTTGCGTGTGTATACATCTCCACTTATTTCCACATCTCTCTCATCCGAACCGACGGTTCACACCTCAGACTTCCCCACCTTTCAAGGATTCTAGAAGTCCTAGCTTTTGTTTGCGTGCAGGGGTGTGTGCGTGAGAGAGAGATGCAAATAAAGCTATTGTGGAGAGAGAGGGGACCTAATCTCCTGTCTTTTTCCTCTTGTTTTGGAATATTTTAGTTTGGTTTACTGTAGATATACTCTTTTAACAAAAAGATCAATTGAAAACCAAAGGAACAAAAGAGAAAACGACATATATATATTTTTGTTTACTGCATATATTTCTTATTGATCAGGAACAGCTCATTGGCTTTGTGGGGCAAGGAGTATATATTCCTTTGGAAATCTAAAGCACGTGTCTGCTAAGGCAACTTTTAGGTCGCATGATAACTTTTGGGCCTCATGTACTTGCGTCACATGCTTACTTTGGTGATAATTGTGGAGTATATAAGCCAATGATGTTGGATCCATTCAGCACCAAGTCATAAAGCTGAAATATACTCTGCCGATGGGTTATTTTCTGTTGGATGTTATTAGGTAGGCTTGTTTAGAAGCAAAATGGATTATATATTTATAATCTTTGCTTTCAAACGGTCTTAAAAGGATTTCATTATACATGTTTTTCAGTTTAGTTCATTTCTCTTCCCGAAATTTTGAAAACAAATATAAAAAATAAGAGCAATAGATGGATCCTAAGATTTTTATTCTCTTTCCTTTTTTCTTCAATTGTTAAGTGGATGATCTAAGAAGGAAAGGACATGATCACTACAAGAAACTTGGACATTAACGACGCTTTTTTTGGCTATTAGCGACGCTCTTAAGCGTCGTAGAAACCATCTACGATGCTTTTCAAAGCATCGGTAAAACGTCGCCTCTGCTACAGTGGAAAAAACATGCTAATTCCAATTTAGCGACGCTTTTAAGCGTCGCGAATTACCATTTGCCAAGAAAATTACCATTTACGGTCTGCATCTTCTTCTCCATTCAGAAATATAAACAATTTTTCCGATTGGTACCTTCATTCCATCCGTGCGGAGTGGTTGGGTTTGGCTATATAAACAGTTATTTTTTTTCAGATCCGCCGATGTGGGACTAAAATGAGGTGGTTTTTTGAATTCTGACGACGCTTTTAACGACGTTTTTAAGCGACGTTATTTAACGACGCTAAAAAGCATCGTTAAAAGTCTCGTCAATTACATATTAACTTCGACGACGCTTTTAAGCGTCGTCATTAGCCGACGCTTTTAAAAAGCGTCGGCAAATGTTGACGGAGAAAAATTTTTGCCGACACTTGGAATAAGCATCGGCAAATAAGAGTCGGAAGTTTTCTTTTTTTGTGTAGTGTGATACAGAACATGCCTTCACATTGAACATATGTATTTATAAGCCGTTGGTGCTTGCTTATACTTGAGTTCCACACAATTGGTATATTTATTTAATTGATGATATTTTTGTTTTTAACTAATGTAATGTTCTATTACATGAGCCAATGGGCCAAGGATACGTATTAGGTCACATGGTCCGATATAATGGGCGCACCTTCAATATACACCTTAATTTCTAAAATTTGCATGAATGGCAAACAAATGCCACCTGCAAATTGTCAACACCCCTCTCCGTTAGGGGCAGGTTTACAAGCATGATTCAACGTGGGTAGCTTCAAATAAGAAGCAATTTAAGAGGAATGGCATGCTTTGTGTTAGCAAGATTGATTTTAGAGTGTGTTTAGCTACTTTAGCACGGGCTTGCACGGTTTAGCACAATTTAGGTGCCTCCAGCACCATTCATAGTTACGCAATGTGGTTTGACTTCAACTTGGCATTAGTTGAGGCCAAGAATGGTTGTAGGTATAGTTTAGCCATCTATACCAAAATCGGAAGAAATTGAAAAAATAAGCAATATCCTCATGGATGCGAGTTGTATATATCTTTCGCAGGAAAGAGGGATTCACCTTTCTTTGCCCGAATCTATCATTAAATCGTACAATGGTTGCTTCAAAATATGTACAAGCAGGTGAATGATGTCTGGAGTTCTTTAAGATGTATGCAGAATGCCATCCAATAGTCAACATTACGAAAAAAATCAATCATTCTTTAGAACGGAAGCTACAAATCTTCACAAGTTTTTAATGCGAAGTTGTCACTCAAGCTAGGTAAATAACTATATTATTATCCAAGGTTTCCGGTCAAAAAATACAAAAATATTGCTAACTATAAAAAGTCCATTATTCCATGAGGACACCGCAATTCTAAAGAGAAAAAAGCATGCCAGAAAACTAAATAATATGAATGAATTATTTATCTTCCCTGCGCAAATTCAGGGACAAGGAGCATGACTGATCATCTAAACCTTTCATGGATGACAAGAAGTTTAAAATAGATATCATTCAATGTTTCTTTTTCTTCAGACTATTACCAACCAGAAAAAGAAATAGCAAACATAACATAAAATAATCTCAGTGCAGTGATGAAGGCGCTAATTCAGAACGACATCCACGACGGTTGGTCGGTTCGTTGACGGTGTCAGGTTCATAGCCCCTGACACACTGGATTCAAGGAACCGCAGCCACAGTGCGAACTTGAAAGGGATGAGAGTCCCACTGGAAGTTGAGAAGAACTACGCAAGGAGGAAACAAACCAACTTTTTCCTTAGCCAACCGGCGGTGCATTTAATGTTAATCTATGCGGGTATCTAGGTCCAATGTCTGCTGTCAGAAAACTAATGTACTGGCCCTTAGACCAAAAACAGTTGATCCCTGTCACTTCTCCTCCTCGTTTCTATCCTAGGGTTAGGGTTCCTAGGTGTTGCGTGGGATTGAGGGAGCAATCAATCTCACAGAAGTCAAAGCCGCCCAACCGCCTACTCTCATGGCTAGCTTCTTGTCATGACCGTAACCACAAGCATTGTCCTGATTACACGTTTAGGAGCTGGATGATTTTTTTTATTATTATTTTTGAAGGAGAAGATGGAAATTCTATTGTCATTTCATTAAGAATGAAGTTTAAGAATGAAATAGGGAGAAGGAAACTAAGCATGATAAATTCTTATTTGAGGAGCACTGCAGCTAGTTTGGAACGGTTGTTGCATTTTTACAGTAAATTCTACTGAAAATATAGGTTTGGATCTTATCGTCCTTTCAGAGAAGTAACAACCGTGCTTTCTAAAAAACTAACGTACCATCAAAAATTAAGGTTAGGTATGAATTGACATTTTATGTAACTAGAGATTAATCATTGGACCATATTGGAAAGTGTTCTTTAAAACTGAACATAGGAGAATATTTTAGTTAGGGTGCTGGCCGGCTTTTTCAAATGACACGACTCTAGGCTTTCACTGACACTACTGCAAACAACATCCACTCGATGTGATCAGATACTAGGATATGGGGTTTGACATTATAATCTCGACTAGAGCTGAACCCGGGGATTTGTCTAGTATATAATCTACAGTTTTGCCTTTAACACTTACATTTTTAATAAAACTTCAAGGCTAAGCCTTCAGTAAATAGTTTTGAGAACACAAAGGAAATTGAGCTTTTAAAAAAATAGTAAACCTACTTGACATCTAGACCTGGTCACAGCTTCAACCAAAACTTGAATCTGGACATGAACCATCTTAATCCAACATGACCTCATCCCTATCCAACCCGATATTTACTTGAACATACCTAACCCTAGATCTGTAAAAATACTTTTATAGGTAGGGTTTGGGTTGAAATCTAAACTCAAATCATCCAATTGATCAAATCAAGTTATCAGGTACTCAAATATGACCCAATCCAATAGCAGTTGTGCACAACTCTAAGAGGTTGTTTTTTTACTTAAAATTAGGCAAACTGCAATTACAAATGTTACAATTGAATTGTAGGCATCCAAAATAATTATTTGGATGCCTCCAATTGCAACTAGAAATTACATTTGAAGGGAAAAAGGCTCAAGTCTCATAATTAGAACGACGAGCAAAATTGGCCAAAATTCTAATTACAAGAATTGCTGCAATCAGAAGCAACCTCAAAGGAGTCCCCTCACCACTCTCCAGCCATTAAAATTTAATATTATATACCTTTAATATATTAAATATATCTATTATTTTTTTAAATATATTATAAAATATATACTTTTGTTATAATAATATACATAATTATTTCAATATCAAACAAAATTTGTAATATATATTTGTTGTGGGGGGGGGAGGGAGCCTTGAATTTAGTCCCACATCGGCTAGAGCGGAAAGGTTCCGTGCCTTATAATGAGGAGGGCGAAGCCTTTTCCTCACGAGGGCCCTTTTGTGGGACAAAACTGTGAGGGCAATCCCCCCGTCAGCGCTGGACGCGCGGGCCGGAAACGTCTCCCTCCGTCAGCGCTGGACGCGCGGACCGGAGCGCCCAAAGCGGACAATACCTCGTGGGGGACGCGGTCTCTTTCTGCTCGGCTCGGTTGGGACTAAGGCTATTGCCGGGGTGAAAATTCCGCAACAGATGGTGCTAGAAGGAGGGCCAGCCTCCTCTCTCCATTGACTACCCTCCAGGACTGTGGGGGCCCGTTGGGGTAAAACCTGGCCGGAACCTTCCCGCTGGGGGGGCTATGTTGTGGGGGGGGGGAGGGGGCCTTGAATTTAGTCCCACATCGGCTAGAGCGGAAAGGTTCCGTGCCTTATAATGAGGAGGGCGAAGCCTTTTCCTCACGAGGGCCCTTTTGTGGGACAAAACCGTGAGGGCAATCCCCCCGTCAGCGCTGGACGCGCGGGCCGGAAACGTCTCCCTCCGTCAGCGCTGGACGCGCGGACCGGAGCGCCCAAAGCGGACAATACCTCGTGGGGGACGCGGTCTCTTTCTGCTCGGCTCGGTTGGGACTAAGGCTGTTGCCGGGGTGAAAATTCCGCAACAATATTCTTATATGAATATATTATGATAATGCTAATAATATAAATATTATTATACCATAAATAATCTTTATTATAATCTATGTATAATATAATAATAATCAGAATTATACTATAATATGAATTATATAATAATTATTAGTTAGTATAATATATATTATAAATATATAATTATGATTATAATAATATATCCTTTTACTATAATATCAAGTCATTTTACATTGATATTACTAGAGTAATTATTGTTATAATAATCCAAAAATAATATAACAATTTTATTACTTTCTATTATAATTATAAATATAATATGATAGCTATCATACTACAAAAAAAAGTAAATAGCCCATTGTTTTCATGAGGGTAACCTTACAAAATCATTTTGATCTGGTGGGATCATCTTACCCATAGTGGACCAATCTATATAACCACTTTTGATAAGTTTGGAAAAGTTTTATGGGATCTACCATATCTTGAGAAAGCCATAGCTTTTAATCTGGAAAGAAGTTGGTGATGGAACCACAAATAAAATTGATGTAGGAGTCAACATTTAGCTTTCACCCAAATTAAAAAAAATTAAATATTTTATTATTTTTATAATTTGTATCCTCCTTTAATTAGATGAGGAATCCAATTCAATTTATCATGGACCTCATTAGCATAAAAAGAAGGATGTTTTTATTCTATTCTAACTAGAAAAGGAATCTAAGTCAAATAACGAAAAATTACTAGTGTAAATAGAGAGTATATGTTATAGTTTTGGAGAACGGTGCATAAAAAAGAGGGGGAATAGAGAGAGTGAAAGCCAAGAGGATAGACTCTACTTTCCACCCACTAGAACCCCAATAGAGGAATGGAATAGAGAGGGTGGAAGCTAAGAGTATATATTCTATTTTCCACCTATGATATGTACCACAACTTGTAGATCATAAAGTTTATGAAAATAAAGGGCTTAGAACTCTGTTTTCTAAAATTTCTATTATTTATTGTTTTATTAAAGTGATTCGAGTTGAGTGGCATGAAGAAAATATTTCTCTCCCTGATCAAATCACATTTGCATGATTACATAATTATATTTGTATTTGCAATCTTTATCACAAAGAAATAAATAAAAGTAAATTTTGCAACTACAAATTAACTTATAATATTTCTAATTACAACCCATATTTGAATTGAGGGAAATGGAACTTGGACAAACAAATGGCCACTAATGCTATCTTGTAATGAGAAAAGTTGTGTTTAAATGGAGAAAGGAACCTTTTCATTTTTGGTGCATCAAAATTTATTTGTTTACTCTATAAACCATCATGGCATGCTATGAGCATGAGAAATGGCTTTTAAGTGATAAAAACATGAGCCAAATTGATGCACATAGGTATGTATGGGACGAGTGTTTTTTTTTTTGTGAAAAGGAGAGAAGGAAAATCTCCACCCACTTCGTTAACTAATGAAGTTAGGATATGGCATAAATCATTTCATCAAATTCCAACATGGATTAACATGTGAAAGCAAAGTAATTTAATCACATCTCATTATTTTTCAGAATCGTTGGCAAGAAAGTTACAAAAATGCTCATAATAAATAATGATCATGATAAATGCTAATAATAAATAGAGATCATGATATTTAATACCAGGCCTATTAAAATTTAGAAGAATTTCTCTCTCCAACACACTTTGTAGCATTTTTTATTGGTAAGTTGGCCTTTAAGTTGACAAAATTCGATCACTTATTTACAAGCAAGAAAATTTGACCTTCTCTTAAGCAGTTAGCATTAGTTGGTCATCAATCAAAAAAGGATGGAGTCATATAATATCCCTAGGAGGCCAAAATCATGAATTTTCTTTATCTAAGCCCCCTATGGTATTACTTTTGGAGGGCCAAAAAGCTCTTCTTAGAGAGCTAGAAACTCTTTTTAAAGTGATTTTAAGGTTGTTAAAATATTTTGAATATTATCATTATTATTATAATGTAGTAGTATTATAAAAAATATTATATGTAATAGTAAATATAAAATTTTATTATTTAGTATATTATTTATATTAAAGTATTAAAATAAATAATTTATAAAATAATTTTTTTTGATAGTACAAATAATTAGATAATTAAAACCACTATGCAATATTCTTTCATAGTCATTTATTGATACTAAAGTAGGGCTGAAACCAAATCAAATATGGATCAGATATTAGTATATCCATATTTATATTGTTTGATGAATACAAATATGGATACGAATATTAGTTGGATGCAAAAATTTATATCTACTATTTATTTATTTTAAAGAAATATATATACAGATCAAATACTGAAAGTATGGATATAAATATAGATATAAGTCAGATACTTAAACTTTACAACCACATAATCAAAGATATTATTAAGTAGATGATAAATCATATTAATATGGATTATATATCTCTTAAAAATTAATCAATATTATATAAAATTAAATAGAGTTATAAATACTTAAATAGAATTGAATAATCTGATATGGATCAGATAGTTGTCTAGACATATCCATATCCTGTTTTTTTCGAGAGATATGGATATGAATATGGATATTAGTCCAATGCTAAGTTTCTATTGACATTTGAATAGATTTGGATACAAAAATGGATCTGAGTGGATATTATCCAGTCTATTTTTACCTCTGTGCTGAAGTGCTTTCTCAATTTGGTTACCAAACAGATGTAAAATCCATAGTACTTCAAAAATATAGTTATTAAATAGTAAACAATTTTTTTATTAAAAATTCTGCTAATGAAAGTTGTACAGATTAAAGCTCTACTACCTACAATAATGCTAAATGAGACCTTAAGGTAAATCATGGCCACCTAGTTCTTCCAATGCACTATATAACTCCCCTTCACCTATCATGCTCCCACCTTCCAAACACTCGACCATATTTATTACCACATCCAACTAATTCCTAACAAAGGGTAAGTTTTATTTGGTAAATGTAAAGAGTTTAAGTTTTATTAGGTAACTATAAAGAGTTTAAGTTTTATTTGGTAAATATAAAGAGTTTAATTTTTTAACAAAATGTTTTGTCTAATAAAATATTGTTCTAGTTTCATGAATAAATATCACAGACAAACTAAATTTTCTTGCATCCAAAGGTGCCAATCCCACACTCTCATTATTTTTAAAATTCTAAACAACCTTATCTCATGGCCATATAAGAGTTCAAATATGGCGCTAAACTTTTCATTATTAAATCAATCCTACCAAGAAATCTCATAATATTTGAATATTTTCAGAATTCAGCTCTAACCTTTTTAACATTCATACTCCTTTTTGAACAAGATTATGTACAAAACTTTCTAAAAAAAAAAACAAGAAGATCTAATCATTAGAATCATCTCTCTTTATCATGAGTGTTGGTTCCTCTCTATATCAAAATTCTTTTTATATTATTCATCTACTCACTTCTGTTCCTTACTGGTTGAAGACTTGAATGCTCAACTTAGAGTCCCTTGTTGAATTTACAATTTATTGGTAATGATTTTGTGGAGTGCAATTATTTTCTATACAAGGCTATTCATTGATAGAGTTCTATTTTTAAGTAAGAGTAACATGTATTATCTTTTTGGTGCATAATTGTGCTTGTTCTTAATAAAATGAAGGATATATGGAGTTAGTGTGCTAGGAATGGACTCCTTTGGAGGCGCTACATTTAGATCACACGTCTCTCATCACTCTACGAACTACATTTAGATTTCTTTTGATGTTTGGCCTCAAGGACTTAAGGGTAGATTGTACTTTGATACTCTTGGATGTATTTACATTCACCATGTATGATGTGTAAATCCATCAGTTTTATCAAAATACCATCCCTTAATCTTGTCTTCTATTCGAAGCAGACTTACTAAATCCTCCTCATTTGGAAAGTGAAACCACCATGCTTGAATGATCAATAACTGTATAGACTAACTACACATTTGATCAATAGGTAATGATCCAACATGCCTCATAACTATTAGCTGCTTTGTTTCCACCACACAAAAAATCCATGATATGCGAAATTCTTGCCAATAGCTAAGTCCTCAAGAATATCTCTCTCACCCAACTCCCTCTTCCTTCATACTTGCCCCTCTCCCAACATATATTTGATTCCATGAAGATATGTTTGCAAGGTAGATGATTTTCTCTTCAACACACACGTAGAGAAATTAATTTTTTTGATTAATTGCTTCAACTCCAATTATAGAAGACAACAAAAAGGTTTTATACATTTGAAAAGGAAATTTTACTTTGTTGGGAGTTAGGTATATGTTAAGTGACAATTCTGCTCAATTTAAATATTAAGTATTTATGATAGTTTATCCTCAGAGTGAGCCATTCCACCACCATTCTTATTAAATTATCATGATCATGTTAGTTTATGCAATGTTAAATTACACCAACAAACATCACACGTGATTCATCACTCTATGAACTGCATATGGATCTCTTTTGATGTTTGCCCCCAAGTACTTAAAGTTAAATTGTACTTTGATGGCCATATATGATGTGTAAATCCATCAGTTTTATAAAAAAAAAAATTATCATCCTTTTGTCTTGTCTTCTATTCCAAGTAAAAATTACTAAATCCACCTCATTGGGGCAATGAACATATAATGGTTGGATGATCAATGACTGTATAGACAAACTAACAAACTATACATTTGATCAATAGAAAACGATCCAACATATCTCATAATTATTCGCTACTAGTGCTACCTCTACAAAAAAATGTTCATGATATATATAGGAAATTTTTGCCAATAGCTAAGTCCTCAAGAATCTCTCTCACCCCTTCCCCCTTCCTTCATACCCTCCCCCTTCCCCAATGTATTTAATCCCACTAAGATATGTTTGCAAGGTAGATAATTCTCTCTTCAACACACGTGGAGGGAAATTAATATTTTTTTGCTTCATTGCTTCAACTCCAATAATAGAAGACAATACATAGATTTTATAGATCTAAAAAAGAATTTTTTACATTAATTGGGAGTAAGTTATCTGTTATGTGATAGTTCTGCTCAATCTAAAGACCAAATATTTATTAGTGTCTTACAAATAATAAGCTATTGACATGCCATTTCAGGAACATCATGAATCTAATGTTGAAAGGTTATCCACGATCATGTAGGTCTAGAAAATTTACACCTACTTTTGTTTTTCTTGATCAGCTAGTAGCAGTCTAGGCTTCATTAAGGTCTAGATGGTTTATCCTCAAAGTGAGGCATTCCACCATTCTTGCTAAATTACACCAACAAACTCCATCATAGGCCTCCCAAAGAGCAATATGCTCCTCCACAAATAACAATCTATCCCTAATTAGAATATATAGGTAGGTCCACAGGCCCAACTTATCAAGCTACAACCACTTCCAAAAGTTTGGGCCTTGTTATGTATCATGGAATATGCAAGTGGATCACTAGAAAGATAGTGGATTTTTGTCTGTGGATAGATTGGAGGCATGAAGGAAACCTTTGACTAAAGAAAAGGGATATCCCACACCTTCCAATACTCTAAAATAACTTCGAACCTCTAATCTTACAAAGGCTGGGTCAAATTTCAGGTATTTGGAATATGCAATTATCAAGAGAGTACTGCTTGCTAGCTATCATCTTGATGATAATTTGGAAGTATTTTTCTTCTCAGCATAAGTCTAATGAGTATTATAACCAAAAAAAAGAAAAAAATGGAAACAATGTATTGGGTAACCTTTTGTAAAAAATAAGGTGAGGTTGGGCTTTGAATCCAAGTTACTAGTGCCCAAGCTCCCAACCCCCAACACTTAATTACTGCACTGACTAAACTAATTGGCATTTTCACTTATGTTGTTTTATGATCTCATTTTAAACTAAAGAGTAGTTGGTTAAATTTTGACTTCTAAGATTAATGATTAGGACTAGGATAAAAACAAATTGTTCCATGTCAACTTGGGAACCAACCTAATAAGCCTTATTGGATTAATTTGGTTTCTAGTCTAAGTATTGAGATTGATCCAAGCTGAACCGATCCTTATATACTAATGGGTAGTATTACGATATTGTCACTACTCAACTTCTTGTTCATGAGTTTCCTTATGAATGAAAAAAAATTGTGTTAAATCAAGAACCAAACAAACGACCAAAGCTTGCAAATCAAAAATTTTATTCCTAATCCTTTGTTTTGAATTTTTGATGGCTGCTAATGAATTGGCATGTGCAAATGTGTGTGTAGCAAGTAATCATTAGAAATGGATTTTCAATTGAGTGATTCCACTGTATACAATCTAACTTTTTCTATTTCTTTTTTCTTCCTTTAAGAAAAGATGACCTCCCTTCAGCATTATTAAGACAATGAAAAGATTACAATGAATGGAAAATAAATGCAAAACAAACATAATGAAAAGATTACAATGCAAAGATGTACTGGATGGATCTTGGGTGTTTATATAGGATCAAGAAACCCAAATAACATCTTCTGGCTAGCTTTTTTGGATGAGATCTTAGATTGTGATAAGACTGCTAGTAAAAAGAACTACTGGTTACCCAAATTTGCTATTTAAAATAAAAATAAATAATAAATAATCAACTTGTCGACCGAAAGGTTGGCCAGGATGAGGAATCAAAATGAAATATTCTTTTGGGCAAGTATATATCTTTTTTTTCATTAGATAAAAATGCTCATGGCCTCTACTATGCTTACACAATTTTATAACTAGAGTTGTACAAAGTTTTGAAGATTGTTTACATAAATTCTTCAAAAGTTAACTTTAAAATTATTTATACAAACTCTATATACAAGTCACATTTTTTTGAGTTACTGCAACAAGCCTATTTTCCAATGTGTTCAAGTCTAATTAAGGCATTTCTATCTAACAGTAATGATGTCCCATTCACACAAAAAATAATAATAGTATCAAAGTTGCAAATAGTATTTTTTTAGAAAAAATCTTTAGAAAATTATCAAGACATATTATTTTGATATTGATATATTTTTCTCTTTTTGTGACTTAAAATTGGTATGTTATAGATTTATCCTTGACCTCTTATGTCTTAGTTATTTAAAAGTTATAGTCAATTCTACACTATACTTACTAGTAAATTAAGGGTTGCCAAATGCTTTGGAATATTTTTTTTATTTTAATATAAAGCAAGTCACAAATATTCTAAGTATCTTTTTGATATCCTATGATTGGTTAAATAGTTTTTTTTTGGCCCCACTGATATCTACAAGTATAACACAAAATATAGATTTTTCCTTTCCAAAGTCCAATAAAATGCTTCCGTAACGTATTCTAATATTTAATAAGGGATATCCACAAAATCCATCTTTAAGATTATCAAATAAGATTTCAACTTGATCTTCTTATTGGAAGCATCATTACTAAAAATATTTGTGAAAATTTTTTCTACTGATAAAGAAATGATAGTGGAAAATTAAGAATAACTTGGATTGCAACAAAAGGATAATCTATAATTTTTATTCCAATTTTTCTAAATTTGTCACACTCAAGACCGTAAACTTTATTATTCACCCTATTTAGGATAATGTTTTCTTAATGTTGAATTAAATGGCTTATTTCTTAAACTAATGAGGTTGTTACCTTCTAATAAAGCTTTAAAGATGTGTGATGCATTGAAAAGATAAGACATTATACTTGTGAATTAAATATTGTATATTTTGATTATCTAAATTGCCAATTAGAACTGAAAATTGACAAAGTTAGTATCAAATGGTTCCATATTTACTCTATAGAATATAAATATAATGCCTTCTTTATCTTTGAAAATTCTCCACCACTTCTACATCAATAGTCTCATATCTAGGTATATTGACTTGTGATTTTCTTCTTCTGGAGAAAAACATAAGAGCCTTAGATGCTAAACCAACTCAACTATCCTCTCTCAAATACGATATATATTTTATAAATTATCATATTTGATGTTTGAGTGATGCATCAGTTTTGATCCTCAATTTGAATGATCCATATTGAGACAAGAAATGGAAGTACATATCCTCAACCAATATGGTTTATATTTTTTATTATGACTATAAATGAAGTTGTGATATATTAATTTATTAAATTTAGGATAGTTAAGTCACTTCTTGAGACAATTTGCATACTTAGTCTCTATACATATATTTCACTCAAGAAAGTAAATGAATACCATTTTTTAACTCTCAAGCACATTCTCAGCAAATAAAATTTTATCATATTTTATGAGCTAAAAGTGAAATTTTAGTCCTCAATAGAAAACAATAAATATGTTTGATGACTTATAGGCATGTTAATTTTAGTCCTCAAGTTGTTTTAAGTGGAATATATTAAGGTGTAAAGTAAAAGTGGGTGGCCCTTGACAAAGAAATCTCGACACATTAGCTTATAAAATTTAACATCATTTGAATGTAAACAGTTAAACAAGTTGTCCTTAAAAAGGTACCTGACAAATGTACTTTCTACATTCTTATTTTGCTCCATGAGGTAGTATGAATATTATTTTTCTACTTTTGCATCCAATGAATGTACCTTACAATGATACTTTAATGTTCAAAAGTGATAATTAATAACATGTAATAATTTAATCTCTTCTAATAATCCTTGATATATAAAATTGCCAAACTTAGCCAAATTTGGCATGACTTGGGCCTACGGAAACTATGATTAGACTTGCTTGCTGATCTTGCACTATTGTTAGTTGTGTTGACTAATCATGAGTGATAAATTTGCCTTAGAGCTTAATAAAATTTTAGAGGTGTGGTAGACTTTATAAGAGTGGTTTTACCTTGGGGTAGAAAAATGATCTGGGGCTTTAATTAGTGCCTTTCCTTGGTCATAAATACAGAGGAGTGAACTCATTTTAATGGTTTAGGGTAATCCAATAGATGATGCATTGACCTATGAATTATTATGCTTTTGGCTTTTAGATGTCCAAATAATCAAGCAAACAAACAAATTGTAAACTAAGCTATGTACTATTTAAAACTAAAGTATGAACTATGTATCAAGAAGACAAAACTACCAGGCAATGCATAACTACAATAGGAATATAATTGTCAATAATACTAGATGCTAGGAATGAGGTTGTGCATATATCAAGCTAACATGATGACATGACACTATTATGAAAGAACTATACAACTTATAATTATGATGCTACCATGCAAGTGTTAAGATACTATTGCGGCATATAAGTTGCTATGATGCAAGAGCTATCATGGTATATATGATGCTACTATGGTATAACTAATTATACATATGAGACTAACCTACAAGCATAAGAGTCTATCACTAGGCATGGTAAGAAAGAAAGAAACAAGGCATATGAAAGCATGTAAAGACTATTCTAAGTGATTAAAAACAAATAAGAGAGGAAGGAGAGGATGAAATCTCTGTAATTTTGATACTTTGCAACAATATGTACATCACAATATATAGCCTAATTATGTGTCTAATAAAAAAATAGCCGTCAGATCTAGACGAATATAGATCATTCCATGTCAACACTAAAGATTCATTTTTAAGCTACACTAAAGAAATGATTTAGGGACCTACATCTTATTGCTTAATCCTCTTTGAGTATTCTTTTTAACCTTCGAAAGAAAAGAAAAGAGACTAGCAAACAATGTAAGTAAAAAATTTTAATAGCCATAATTTAAGAAGCAAAAATCTTGATCATAAATAAAAGAAAAACCAAATCTATCCTAAACTTGGCTTAGATGCAAAAAAATTCCTACCAAAGTTACCGCTTTGTTTAGAGCTCCCTTAAGAACTAGGGTTTGATTTGGAGTAACCACCTAGCGAAGGTGATAGGAACCTAATTATAGATAAGGATCTAGTTTGATTATTAGGAAGGGTTTATGAGTGCATCCCTATCGCCCCTCCTATGAAGAGGTCCTAAATAATAATAGGTATCCTAATCCATCATTAAAGCCTATGTATTTATGGAAAAAATGAAAGAAAAATAGAGAAAAGAAAGAGAGGAAGAAAAGGGGGAAGAGGGAGAATGAATTATAATCACCTAATGCTCTTTTGAAGCTCCTTTTTTTCTCCTTATCAAATAGTTAATAAAGGGTTGGGTTTATTGGCTAGTATTGTAGAAGCGGGAAGGAGGAAGGAGAAAGGAGGAAAAGGCTATATATTTTTAGAGGTAGAATTTTGTAGTACTTTCTAAATTCTAGCTTCATTCTAAGTGGTTCTTCTATCTCCTATGAATTTTCTTTTTGGATGTTTTAAAAAAGGGAGAGGATATTTATAAGGAGAGATAGGGTCTAGAATTTAATAAGGGATAATGTTATCATAAATTTAAGTGTAAGAAGGAGATTGAGTAGTTTAGTCTTATAGGCATATTAGTTTAAGGGGAGATTGGTAAGATAACACAAATGGAGGGTTGAGATGATTAGAGAATATATTTCTTTGAAGGCTAGAATTATATAGAGAGAGGAATTGGTTTGAGGGCTATGATTCAATCTAAAAGGATCTAAGGGTTATGATGAATTTGAGGTGGCAAGGCTATTGATTAAAGGGCATGAAGAGAGGATAAAAGAAGTGGATCGTAGAAGTTGTATTTGTTTCTTATGTTTCTTTGCAAGGCTAAGTTAGAGGAAAGAGAGGAGGGATAGGATTAGGAGGGGGAGTTTAATCTAAGGATAAGAAGAGGAGTAAAACTAAGAAATTTGATTAGATCATATTCTCTTCACAAGGATAGGTGATGCGGAGAATGGATAGGTAGGATGTTACAGAAAAAATATAGAATCCAATTGTGTAGGCTATTGCTGGCATAGTGTGAATATGATTAAATCTAGGGGGAGAGTTTAGGGTTATTTAAGTCAGAAAGATATGAGAGCCAAACATGAGATACCAAAATTAAGCAACACATGTGAAGTTTGAATGGATAATTTGGTTGAAGAGAACATCTTAAGTTTATCTTTTGGTGGAGCTAAGATTAGGCATAAGGAAGGTAGTAGGGGAGAATTTTGTGAGAGTGAACATATCGTAACAGAAGAGTGAAGAAGGAATTAGTTAGAGGGAGTTAAAGGGAATAAGGAGGTAGATGGCTCATAAGATGCCACTTGGCAAGTGGTCCCTTATGGTTGATAGTGATGGAGGTTATATGGAGTAGTTTTATCTAGATCCATCCTATAATTAAGAGGAGGTTGTTTTTGGGATGCACTCATGTAAAAAGGGTATAGGTCATGGAGTAAGAATATCAAAGGATCCAATAATATTTAAGTTCATCTCAATCCATGTTGGATTTATAACAAACTCAATTGGATGCAAATGTGGGACGCCAAGGCTAGTGATGATCATGCTCTATGTTTGGCCTTCAAATTAGGGTAAATTAGATTAGAGAAGATGAGAAAGGCCTGAAAAATGATTAGATTGGTTGGAAAGGGTTTAATTGACTATGATTGAGCATGATCAAGTACGATCAGACTCGATTGGATCTAGTCAAAAGTAATCAAAGGGGTCGATTTTGCTAAATTTTGGTAGGTGGGATTGATTTGGTCAGCTAAGGTTTGGGATTGGGTTAGATATTGGATAGGCTAGGGTTCTAGTTGGATGGCCTAAGATCTGGATCAGATGGGTGATGGTTCAAGTCAGATAGACTAGTGTTTAGATTAGATGACCAGGATTTGAGTTAGATTAGATATATTCAAGTAAAATCTAATGGTTAAAGTTAGATTAAGTCATCTAGGATTATGATTGAATGGTTGGATTGGGTTAGAGTGGGTGGGATTAGGTTCGATTGATGATAAATTAGCTAGAAATGTTGGAGTAGGTGGGATTAGGTTAGATTAGCTTGGGTGTAGCTAGGTTGGACAAGATTAGGCATGAGCAAGTTAGGGTGGGATGGATTACGTTGGAATTAATCAAGAGAATGAATAGGTTGAGGTGGGTTAATGATCTGATCGGAGAAAAAAAAAGTTTATTAACTGCTAAACTCCAATCTCTCCAAAGAAAATTAAAAACAGATAGAAAAGTTGTGAAATTAGGGTTTACGTCTTATTTTCTTTTATTGATAACCCATACATCATAAGTGAAGGTACATAGCCCCAATTTAAAATAGTGGTGAGGTCCTTCCTTGCACAATTCGGATTGAATTCCTCTCTTAGTTTGAATAGGACCAAGTTTCCAAAAATAAACACGATTAGTAGAAATAATCATGAAAAAAATTTAAAATCTTACAACAGGTATATATAGACTTTTACATCAATTTTGCTTTTTATCACTCTACGTAATTCTTCACGGATTAGAAGATTCATTCGACCAAAATATTTTTCGAAAAAAACCTTTGGTTTGACTAGCCCATTTGGGGTCCAAATGATGAAATTTTGATCCATTTTAAACTCCTAAGGGGCCCTAAGTTGTAGATCTTGAAAAGTTACTTGGTTTCAAAAAAAAAAGATCATCTTAATTGGATGTTGTATGACTAAGTTTTGGCCTGCAAAAATTTAGCTCATGACTTGGCTTCTCGATGTAGTGGATCTAACTCATGATACTGTCCAGCCTTGTCCGTAGTAGTCAAAGTAGTTCACATTGAATTTGGTGATCCTCCTGGATCAGTTAATGTTAAGATTTGATGATATAGGATATTGGTTGTTTGTGATTGAGTAAAAAAATTATTTTTTTTGCAACTAGGAGATGTCTACACTCATAACTTAAACTTATACAATTTTATGAGTGCTATGCTTGGCACTCAATTGATAAATTAACTTTAGTGTTTAAGTTACATTAGAAGGCTACATCGAACTAAGAGTTTAAATTAATTTTTTCTACCTAATATATTTGCATGTCCTATATTTTTTACTAATGGAGTTGAGAATTGCTAGCTTATAAAGTTTTGTTTTGTTTGAAGAAAGTCCATTAAACCACTCCATTTGCATATGACAAACTTACACTTAGACATGTATTTCATTCGTTCAAATTAATGAATGCTATGTATACAATTTTAATCTCAACAAACATATCTTATGTAATATCTAATACTAAGTATTAAATTTCTAAACTTGTATATTGAGCTTCCATAATTTCATAAGTTGTTACTATCTAATGTTTGATTAGTAATAATTTGGTCTCCATTGAGAAATGAGAAAAATATAATATAACAATTTGATGTACTATGCATGTCTTATTTTGTTTTCTATGGAGCTATATTAATGTACGTGCATATATATGTATATATATGTATATGTATGCACAAACACACACAAACACTATATATGTTTTATTATGTCTAAAGGGCGACAGTAAAATTGTCCTTCAAATGTAAATGATGTAATGTTTGCTTTTCTATTTTATACTACAAGAATCTAATGAAATTCAAGTTCTTCCATTGAAGCCCTTTCCACCATCTTGTGCTTGATGATACATGTCTAGAAACAACATAGTATCATGCTCCAACAATCCCACTTAGGCTAGCCCTCTGTTATCCATAAGTTTGCACCGTGGATATCTCAAGAGGCCTATCTTCTCCAGATGAACTAAGGTGGTACTCTGAAGCAAGATGACAAGGTAGGTGCTGCTTTTGTTCTTCGAGATTATCAAGGTTGATTATTTACAATCAGTATTTTCCTTTTCAACTGAACAAACTATTTTACTTTTTGAACTTCGAGATGCATGGTTGGGCCTTTGTTATGATGTTTGTTTTATGCATTCCAAGATGTTTTGGCTAGAAGATGATTCTTAGACTTTGATATCTTGGGTTGTTCATATATTCTTAGCTAGTACTCGTCCATATATTCATAATCTCTTGAGTTTGATGGTGTTAATCCATGAATTCAAATCTTCCCATATATGTTAGCGAGGGAATTAAGTGGCTAATAGCACTACTATTCTTAATGCAACCATAACTACAAAAATATGAAGTATTGACTTTCCAGATTCTAAGTTGGCCTTCATTCTTGATACTTGGGGATTTAGATTATACGTTTCTAACATCGTGTCTCTCCATTTTGTACCAAAAAAAATAAAATCCAATGAAATATTATATCTTGATTGGCATGTCTAGGAGCTAATCTAATTTTTTTGAGTTGCTATAGTTTATGGCATGGTAGTTTTAGCCCTCAAAACCTAAGTTAAACAAACCATAATGAGACAAGAGGTGAAACCATGTGATCTCATCCGATAATGCATATTAATGGAGTTGTAAGCTTTTTAATTATAAATTTTCATCTTCTTCACAATTAAACTACTTCCTTAAAATTGGTACACTGTTTGCTTAATTAAGTAATGTAACTATTATAATATAATATTGTTAAATAGTTAATGTAATATAATATCGAATTTTGACAATTTAGTCTTATATAGGGCACTTATTTGACATTTGATTGGGTATTAGTTTTGATGTGATTTGCCTGTTTTTTATTGCTTGTCCATGAAGTTGTACTACATTAAGATTTTCAAGTTGACTAGTATATATACTTAGTCTTCATGTGTGTATTTCACTTAATTGAGTAAATGAACATTATTCATGCAACTTTTAAGTTTGATAGATGAAAACATGTGTGGCACTTCAATGATCCGGTCTAGTATCAAATTTTGTTAAAGGAAGTCCCATAGTAATCTTGCACGATATTATCCATGCTTAACACTTGATTTGTTGTTAAATTTAATTTTTAAATTATGCTGAATGAGAGATATTGAGATAGTAGGTAAAAAGTTGTTCCATCTAATAATTCAAAAGATTCCTTAATGCTCAATAATAAAGCAATAACCCATTAGATTATGTATTTTCATTCTATTTGATAGCATACCCAAGTTTTTCTCTTAATATATATATATATATTTATATATATATATATATTTAATAGACTTACTTTTTCCACAAATATTGCCTGGTAAATGGATAAAATGAGTACTATAGCATATCATTAGACCCTAACTATTTGAGCTCATATATTAAGCTTATAAAGTTTTGAGGTTGGCGGCTTAAAGACTGAGTAAATACCAGAATTAGCCCTTAGGCCATGTAGGAATAACTATATTAGATAGATTGCAAAGCCACATGTTTTACCAGAAATAGTTTAGATTGTAAAGTTGTTCTGATCATGGACAAGATGCAGAGTGTAAATTTGATTCTCTTTATGTATTTATACAAATTCAAATCTAAATTATTGCAACGTATGAGGGGTGATCTTAACATACTGCCCATCTATCCAAAAAGCAATCATTGCCATTATAAGAGGTTGCTATATGGAGTCCTTCTATCTTCATTTGGTATGTCTTCTAGGTCCTAAAACACTTGCCAATCAAGTTGTTAGATCATTAAAAATTTATGTTATCTAAAAGTTGATAGTTTTACTGTCCTGAAATTAGGCATGTGGAGGATTTACTTTCTATACATGTGTTTCGCACAACAAAGTAAATCAAATATTACCTGAATAGTTTATATCCTAATAAATCCTTTAATGTTACAAAGATTGGAGATAGTACTAAACATTACCATTCGAACTCATCAAAGAAGCTCATGTCGGATGTCCTTGGCAACATAATCATTATCAATCCTTTCTTAACTAGTCGACAAGATACATTGAACAATTAATGTAGAGAGACATGCAACAAGGATCTTTGATCCATGCCATAATGAAAGAGAAGATAAATGGAAAGTAATAAGGCAAATATTATCCATGAACTTCTAACCCAGATATTACTTAACATTGTAATAATTTAATAATACCAAAATCTAACAACTCAAAATCAAGATATGAGTTTATGGTAAGTGGTCCCATGGTGGTAAAATCATGGTCAATCTTTTTCTAATTAACCGTTGAGGCATGCTTGAGCTAATCAATATTAACCAACTTGATCAGGATCTCTGTCTTTGACATCCATTGATAATGGATAAAAACATATATGGCAAATAACCAAAAGCAAACATTATCCATAGAACTTCAAATCCATACAAAGGTTCAAATGTTGCAACCATCTCAATACATTCTGACAATTCAAATTAAGAAATGAGATTATGATGGATGGTCAAAGGCAATAAAATTATCATAAACCTTTTCCTAGCTAACTAGTAAGGCATACTTAAATTAAACAATATGGAGAAGCATGTAGCATGCAGCTCTAGCATCAAAGCTTCGTTCCTCGTGGAGGGAAAAGAAAGCTGCAAGGTAGGCTCCATAATTACGCGATATCAATTTTTTTTATTTTTTTTTAATTTTATATATTTGGTATTGCCACCATGTCCCATGCAAATAAATCAAAGTCTACGTATTCTAAAAATCCCTTTTTTCCTCTATCTCTCTCTCTCTCTCTCTCCCTCACTCTCTCTCTCCCTTTTTATTTATTTTTCCCTGAATACTTGTGTTTGCTTAGGGGCGCCCAAATGGACCTCCCAACCCCTATGGCCTCGTGGTTTTTCCTTTGCAAAACAATGGGGAGGCTGGAACCCGAACCCCCCTCCTATTTAGAAGCAGCAGGGGGAGGCCGTAAAGCTCATTCTTCGGGCGACTAATCCGAAGTAGGTGAGCGGCTGCGGCGAACGCAAGGGAAGCCCGGATCTCTAACCTATCGTTCTCAAAGATGAGTTCTCGGGGCTTGTTTCCTCCGTTTTTCGTGCATTTGCTTTGATTTATGGGGGTTTTTGCTGGTTTTCTCGCATAAAGTTTGGTCTTTTTTTGATCAATGGGAAGGATTTGGTACTTGGGAGGTTTTTTGAGCTCATAGGAGATGAAGATTGGAGTACATAACATCAAAAGGTGGGATCTTGGTCACGAATGTGGTTGTTGGAGTAATTGTTTGATCCTTCTTCTGGGTGGGCTTTTGCTGGTGGTTTTTGGAATCTCGCAAGGAGGCTGTTTCTCGTTTGAAATTCCTCTTTCTTTTTCCTTGGGTTCTAGAATTTTTAAACGTTGTTTTATGCTCTGTGGAGATGGATGTGCTAGGACTTAAGGCTTTTGAGTCTGGGGTTGTCCCTAGCCTGGCAAAGGTAGGGTGAAGGGAAGAAATTTCTGGATTCCTCTTGCTGTGTGTAGTGTTTTTCTTGGAACATTTTGGATTTCTTTGGGAAATTGGGTTTGGATCGGGTGTTTTTTAGGCGACTTTGGTAGAAAGTTTTATTTTTTGTGAAAGTTTCGGTTGAATCCACAAATTGGAAATTTCAGGTTTGGTTGGGCCTTTGTTTCAAAGGCTCTTTTTGTTTTCTTCCTTCGCTCTCAGTTAGGGAGTGATTTGGAGATGAACTGGAGAATCCGCAACCAGAGATTTCGGGGTC
Source organism: Phoenix dactylifera (assembly GCF_051530095.1). Classification (NCBI taxonomy): domain Eukaryota; kingdom Viridiplantae; phylum Streptophyta; class Magnoliopsida; order Arecales; family Arecaceae; genus Phoenix; species Phoenix dactylifera. The sequence goes on from NC_143200.1 coordinate 7,700,368, forward strand.
TATCTGGAGAACTTTAGTCAGCGTAAGTAGCTTGTTGGGAAATGGCGGAACAAAACTTGAATGAAGAACAGGGATCTAAGGAGGAGGTGACAATGAGAATGTTTTTAGGAGAAAAAATTGATGTATTTGGCGAGGATCAGTTTGACGGCTCGAAGGAAGAACATCAGATATTTATGGAGCTTTTTTATGGAAGCAGTGCTGATGATGCAAATAATAGTAATAATTTCTCAAGAAGGAGGAATTTCCAATTGCATGAGCATGCCCATTCAAAATCATTGACCAATTTAAATTGTGATGGCTCAGTTCTGACTAATTACTCTTCCCTGAAAGGTTCATCTAAAAAACAGTTTGAGAGTGCAAAGATAAATGTTGGAGAATTAAGTGGATCTGAACGCTTTCCTGAGAGCTCTTCTTCTTGGGCCGGATCAGATTCTCCCAATGTGAATGTGAAGAGGATATCATCTGTTGCACTATTAAATAATATGAATAAGGAAGATAACATTAATTTGGCTGACACTGATATTAGTTTGGTTGACTTAGATCCATCAAAAGTTGCTTCGAGTGTGCCCATGCAAGATCCTCTCCATCTTCATCAACAAGAACCATGCCACATAGTTGAAACATGCGGTCAGGGCATCTTATCTAGTTACTATCTGTTTAGTGGACATGAAGAAATGGATGGAACTAGTGATATTGATGATGCTGTTGCCTTTAATGATAAATGCAGAAGTCAACACAAGGGAGATGGCAAGACAGTTATTGAAGCTAAATTGGTTACGTCTCCTGCTTCTCAAGAGAGCTTTGTTCCTAGGATTTTGGTAGCTACTGCATCGTCTGCTTCCATGGGGATGCCTGGAGCACTAGTGCACATGAACCATGGTGCCCAAGAGTCAAGTATTCTGAAGATGAACACAATTGGTGCTGCATCAAAGAGGGATTTTATTAGGGATCTTCCTGACTGCCTCCGTGCGCATGCCAATCGCCTTCTTATAGATGCAGGATGGAAAATTGAGCCTCGTAAAAGGAGTGACAGGACTAAACTGGCTTCCTATTTCATAGCACCTGTTCCTGTACAAGGACCTGCTATCACTTCGCTCTGTCAAGCTTGGAGGACATGTGGTCAGAAATTATATGCTGATGCATCGGAATCAGAACAGAATGAATGTGGAAGGGAATGGGAGAATGTTGATAGGTTTTGGGGTGATCTGACAGATGTACTGGTGTTCATTGAAAAAAAGACTCAGCCTTCAGAAGACTCTCTACCACTTCTTCAGAGATGGCAACTGCTTGATCCTTTCATCGCAGTGGTGTGCATTGACAGAAAAATTGGTGTTCTGAAAGAAGGAGGGGCACTGAAAGCTGTTAATAGTGCAACATTTCTTCTGAATGAAAGAAAGAATGCCATTTTGGTGGATGATAGTGTGGATAGAGTATGCAATCACCTTGCATCATCCAATTTATCTCCACTAACTAGTTTGACTAATACTATTCTACCAGCCGTAGATCTTGATCACAGGGCTAAGATGATTGAAGGTTCCAAAAATCAGCATGGTTTACAGCATTGCCTAGATTTGCAAATCAGGCACCAGTACAGGGGAGGAAAACAGAAACTTAATTGTTCGGGAATACAGAAGAAAAGCCATAAAAGCCTTTCCAGGCACATAAGAAAGGAATTATCTTCTACTAGGTGTTTGCATGACATGACTTGCTCCAAGGCCTTGGAAAGTCACCATTATAAAACAACCAGGTCAGCCAATAAATTGGAATCTGATTTAGGAATACCAGTGTCTCATGATCCAGTGCCTGTTAAAGTTGCTCATTTGAATGCATCCTCCATTAATCAGGAAAATGGGGTACCTTCCTGTTCTAATGGTGAATTGCTCATGGTAGATGAGCCATGTGAGTTTACAACAAGTAATCAGCAGATGCCAGCTATTTATACAGAAGGGAGGATAGTTAGTGATGGAATAGATGAACTTTATGAGGAAGATGGGTATGTTTCTGGGATTTCCCAGAATAGCATTGTTGAAGTTGTTGCACAAGCTGGGGCCTACAAGATTGGCACAGAGAGTCATTTTGTGGCTGAAAAGGTTGGGAACCTTGAGGCTTTAACATCTGAACTGGAGCAGGTTTCTGCAGCAAAGCCAGCAAATGGTTCTGCTAAAAAGGCTCGTAGAAGATCCAAGAAAATATCAGAAATTGAATCTACTGAAATCAGCAGTTTTTATGATGGAACTAGCGGAGATGTTTTCAGTTTCCATATGGATGGAAAGATTGATGATTATATCGGACTTCCACTTGGTCCGGACGAGTCCTGTATACTGGGATGGGAATCAACTTCAGAATGCGTAAAGCAGCTACAATACCTTGAAAAGCACCATTCTCTTGATGCTTTAAAAACTGAAAAAGTTGATGCATCTGCAGTACCAAAAGTTCTTCTGACAAGAAAGGCACAAAAGAAGCATGTTAAACCAGAAACTATTGCAGCAAAACAGTGTGGCAAGGACAAGAAAGGCAATATAACTATGCATTTTGAGGATGAACCTGGAAGTAATATGTTGAATATAGATGGAGATCAAAAAGATATAGCATGTCTTGGATCATCAAAAAATGAAATTAATCCAAAAAGGTCTGGTTCGAAAAAATCCATGTCTATGAGCAAATCCCAGCAAAAATTGTCATCCTTGTCCAAAAAGATCCAGTGTCAGTGTCTTGATTTTGAAGAATCAGTTGTTGCATCGGATGATGGCAATATTCCGACAGAATCCCATGCCAACAACAAAAGTCTTAAATTTAGTGTGTTTTCTGACCCACAGAAGAAGCGAAAAGTGTTCGCACCAAACAAACCTGGAGCATGTAAGAGAACTGGACGAAAGCGGCCACGTGGATTTCGTATCAATGATGATGACTTGTTAGTTACTGCAATTGTTAAAAACAAAGATTTCAGCTCCTGCGATAAAAGAGTTGCTTCAAAAGTAGGGGCTTCTCAGTCAAAAGCACTAAGAAAGCTTAAAAGTCAAAAACGAGGTTGTGGGTTGCTCCTGCGGACTCCTGGAAAAGGTGGAAAGCACTCCATAAATGGGAAGCGATTAATCCTGGGAGCAAGAACAGTGCTATGCTGGTTGATTGAGATGGGTGTTGTATCATCCAAAGATGTTCTGCAGTACAGGAACCTGAAGAACAAAGACATGGTAAAGGATGGGTGGATTTCTAGAGATGGAATTCTTTGTAAATGCTGCTCCAAGATCCTCTCAGTGACTGACTTTAAGGTTCATGCTGGTTCCAATTTGCAAAAACCATCTTCGAATCTTTTTCTGGAATCTGGTAAGTCATACACCCTCTGTCTGCTTGAGGCATGGTCTGCTGAATACAAGTTAAGGAAAAACCATATGCAAGTCATGGAAGTTGAGGAGGTGGATCAAAATGATGATACCTGTGGTTTTTGTGGTGATGGTGGTGAGTTAATATGTTGTGATAACTGCCCATCTACCTATCATCGAGCATGCTTGCCTGCACAGGTATTTCCCTTATGTCCAGATTTCATTCAAATTGCTTACTTCTACCATGATATTTGATTATGAAGATGAATATTGTTCACTGTTTTGGCATGCAATGTGGTTTTACAATATTTTTTTTAGCATTTATTGGTTATATGTCTCAACAATAACATCATGCTATTGATAGTTGAAAATTTGGAAGTTTGATCAACATTTTTTCTTGAAATTGAGGATTCTTGGAATAGCGTATAAATTTGGCAATTCATATGTGGAATTATCTTGCTTGTTGTGTTCTCCAAATATAACGATCTTTCTACTAAGAATAAAAGGAATTTATTTATTTATTTCTTTTTTGAAGAACCGCCAACCACCTCCCCGCGCCTACTAATAACATAAATATAATATCTCATAACCATCAATTTGACTTTGTTCTTATTTTCATTAACATTTCCACCGAATTTGGGTACTTAGAATTTCTTCCATTGATGTTGAAACCCAAAGTTTTAAATTATGGTGGGATGACAGGGTGTCCTATTGTCTCAAGTGTCAGATGGGGTACTGTTCCAAGTGTCAGTATGGGATGGGTTGGGAAATGAACTGGGACGGGATGGGACATCAACCATGCCAAGTTTCAGGACATGAGATGTCTTGTTCTATGGAATAACCAGGATGGCCTTAATCCATGGTATTTAAAACCTTGTTGAAACCTATATTCTTCAAGGCTTCACTTCATATTCTAGCACTCAATTCCATTCTCATTTTGTCAACTCATACTTATGTTTTGCAAATAACATTTGCTATGGCCATCATCTTCTTGACTACTTGAAAAAAAATATACAGCAAGTATAAAGAGGTATAGTCTTATAGACTTAGTACTGGCCCTTATTTTATGCCCATTTGACCAGAAACCCGTATCTTGTCACCAGTAATCTAATGTTTATAACTTCTCCATCATACATGTCCTTGACAACTTGAATATAATATTATCCTGTTATATGCTTTCCCTAAGATGATAAAGACCATGTGCACTTTGTTTCTCTTTTCTAATCTAAGCAAGAATGAGTCCTTAATCACTAGTTATCCTCTGGAATAAATGCAAACTGGTTTTCTGAACGTCTTGTCTTTTGAATGATCTTTTTGCCCACTCCTCTCATTATGTTATGGTGTAGCCTATAAGCTTAATTGGGTAAGAACTGGCGCCACTGTTTTACGTCAATTTCAAGCCTATAGATGGGTTCTAATGCCATATGATACTTGTCTAATCAATCTTATATTCTTGATTATTAAGATCTCGTGAAGCCTTTTGCCAAGCATTCTTTGCATTGAGTATTGCTCTATAGCTGACCGCATTTTGATGAGAAAAGGCTTGGGTGATGATGATGATCATGATGATTGATGATGGTGATTGCATATAAGTGATTTAGCAGCTTGACACTCCTCCAATGACCTATCCTGTCCTAATTAAAATTTACATCTGGTGTCATGTCCTGTCCTTTCATATTCTTTCTAAAGGCTTCTTGACTTCAGATTTTTTGAACTGAGCAATATCATCCCAGCAACTCCAAATACATGTTTCGTCTAAATTAGTATGACAACTAGAGTTTGCATTCAACACTTTTTGGTAGCAAACTTTTTTCTCCTTGTTTGATTTCCTTTAACTCACTTTTATTGCACTTAGTTATGTTTATATATCTCTGTTTTCCTTCCCCTCATCATTGTGAGCATGTTGGTTTCTTTCTTGCCTTCTTCCAAGTCCTACCCATTATCTAGATATTTGTAAGTTGATTTTACAGTTCTGGTTGCTTTTTGTAATAGTCATCAGCTTTATTTTATTTGTCCTTGCAAATTCATCAAAGTATGAACTCTTCTTAATCATACATTGTACTTTATCATTTCACCATCAAGTTTTATTGCATGTGTGCTGTTTACCTTGAAATTATCCAAGAACCAGTTTAGCAATCCTCTAAACATAATTTTCCACGTGAACGTATGCCCTACAGGTTTGGCTCTAAACTGCATTGCTTTCTAACAGTATTTTATTTGCAAATTATGTTGCATTTTCCTTTTAAGTTACCCCAACTTAATCTTGAGAATTTGAGTTTAAATTTCCTTTTTTTCTTTTCCCTAATGTATATAATTGTAATTTATAGTCCATGCTCTTTTGTAGGCCTTCTTGAGGTATCACATCCCCAAGTTTACATGTTGATCCCTCTTTCCTTTTTAATGTATCTGCTTGTTGATATATTCAATCCACTTTTAACAGCAATTAAATGTTTATCTGTTTTCTTCCATCGTAAGTATTTTCTAGTGCAATATCATAGGCCACGACAAACTAAAGTATTCAAGTTCTTCTTGTCTCTGTGTCTTGAAATCCATATTCACCAAGTACCCTCTCAGATTCTTTGCTACTTATCCCTAGATGGCGATATATCTTATCACATTAATATCATCTAAACTTTGATTCTCCTTGCGCTAATCCATCAATATACTCTCAGAGTTTTTCTGTAATTCCAATATACTTGTGGTGCATAAACATGAATTTTTTCATTATTTGCTCAACATAGATAAGCTTGTAGCATCGCCAGCTTCATTTCATTTTCTAGCTTTCCATTTGAATGTATTGAATATCTTGTGATCGAGAATTTTTGTTTCTCTTCATTATTGTACCCATCAGTGTGAATGTTTTCATCCTGATCCTGAGTTAGATATGTGCAACATAAGGTTGTTAAACAACCCGGATTCTTGTTAATATTAGGGTTGAGAAGTGAGACATCTAATAAGATCTTTGAAGGTCTCCATGCTTCAAGAAACTAGCTGTTATTGAGGAGCAATTTTGGTACCATGATATCGTATTGAGTCTTATGGTATATCTGAATCCTACTCTACAGAATCCTGCTTGGGTTAAAGCTTCTCTAGTTTATTTTGACTTTTGTTTTGATTTTGTATACTCCACTATATTTCTTGCTGGTTTTTCTCCTTAAATGTGTGGTTCTATTCTCTTCTTGTTGGCAAGTAAAAATTGCTTCATTATTGTGAAAAAGGGCTGAGATGAGGATGCTCCGATATTTTATGATCTCCAGGCCTTATCAGTTCCTTGATGATTTCCTGGTGTTTGATATCAATGGCTAATATTATCTTATACTAATGCAAGCTCTTCATTGAGAAGGATGCCTACTTTTTCTATATCAAATTCTTAGGGTTCCTTTTACCTATGATTCCTTGCAAATATGGAGATTTTCTTTTGGTTAATCCGGGGGAGCGATGCTGACCTGGGTATCTATTTTGCTCATTCAACTAGCAAGACACATGATGTTGTTTAATCTTACAAAGGATTTGGACCATTTCCATCCAGTTTAAAAGAGCAATAATATCTAGAGAAATCAATCAAGTTAACCTTATATCTGTTTGGAGAGTAGGCTGTACAACAATATGTATGTTAATTTTTTTGACTAATTTGGGTATCTGTATGTCATATATGCATGCAGTTTTAGGTCTGTGTCCAAGTATTGCATCATAGATGCTGACTATGAGCTTGGAATCTCTTGCAATATCACATCCTTGCCCGCTGTGTACGTGTGTATGATGTCTTAGATTAATGTCGCACTTAACAATTTCCATTCTATGGTTCCAGTAATCTTTGTTGTCAGTGCTTGTTTTGGTTTTATTCCCGTAAGTAGTTTCTGAGTTAGGCAATTTAAAATCAGTCTTCTAGAGACACTAAACATGTCATGGAGTGTTTTTATCTCCATAATTTTCTTCTCGGTGAATATCTTGAGGAGTTCTTACCCAGTCTGCTATTCAAGTTTTTTTTTTGATAAAATAATTTACATAGCAAATTTTGAATTCTGATGCTTATTTCTTTTTCTATGCAGGAGATTCCAGAAGGCAGTTGGTATTGCCGCAATTGCCTTTGTGAGACCTGTGGTGATGTGGTTAAAGGAAAAGAAGCTTCAAGTTCCCTTGCTGTATTAGAATGCTCACAATGTGAAAAAAAATGTAAGCTGTTGAAGATTTTTGCTTAGCATAGATATACATGCCCATATGATTTCTAGACAAACTTAGACATTGAAGATCACAATCAGTGGTGTAGATTTTCATTATCATTATTGCATCACAATCTTTTTAGCCCAATCTCAGAAGGCCTTTTATTTTTACTCCCTCTATATATCTATATATGTATATTTGCATGTATGTTATATTTATATGTATATGGGTGTAAGCATGCTTGCATACATGTATAACTTGACTCATGATTTTGTTATCTTTTGAGCAATTTTGGATTCATAATAGCTTTTTTTTGGAACTCGGAGGTGACTTGTTAGTCTAACAATGATATCAGAGTATGATTTTTTTTTAAAAATTTTTTTTAAGGAAAGAGAATGGTAAACTCTTGAGGACAAGTATGCAGTTGGGTTTGTTGCATGGCTTTTGTTCGGGATACTATTGCATATTCTGCTGCATTACGTATCAAAATAAATACTTTTACTTAAGTTCTGCTGTACCGCCCCATACCATCCGATACGGGGCGTACCGTACCATATCGGAAGAAAATCGGTACGAAACACATCTTCAAGTCGGTAGAAGCCCCGTATCGCCCTATATTGAGTTACACCGCCCCGTACTAAGGCGTACTAACTTATATGCGTATCGGCTCATACCAAGGCGTACCGATATGAAAATCGAGAAAATAGGTAAGACAACTATTTTGGCATAGAGGTATACCGTACTGTACCAAAATGATAAAGTATCAATACGGTACCTGGTACATATACAGTATCTGATACCGATACGTTATCCGGTACCGAGATTGTGGACCTTGCTTATACCGATAATTATGTGTTGCATGAAAGTGGCATCAACTATTTTGATAGTGTATGTTAGGCTATTGTCTCATGGCACCTTCGCTAGTCAAATTACTTGCTCCTCTTGTTTCATGGATATCTTATAATTTCAAACCTTCAATTCCATTTTTTTACACAAACTAATATATTTGTATTGTTATCAACAGATCATGATATATGCCTAAAGGAAAAAACTGTATGCAATGGTGAAGCGGGACCTGGTGCATGGTTTTGTGGAAGAAATTGTCAGGAGGTATGTGCATATTTAATTCTTTTATAAAAAGATGCTTAATCAATTGGTGGTTTATCATTGATAAAACATCTAGATTTGCAGGGAGAAACTTTTCTTAGCCTTTTATAAAGTTCATTTTGAAATGAATCAAATGCTCAGCATATGGAGATGCACATTTATTTTTGTCCAACTGAACAATCTTAATTTCCTTAAATTCACTGACATAGTGGAGGAAACTAAAAGAAAGTGCCGGTTCTCATTTATAGGAAATAGTTAAGTTCTTCCATATATAGTCGACACCAAGATTTGCCATACTAGTTAATATAGTGCATATCGATTGTACTGAACCATATTGGTACTGAACTGATATGTGGTATGGAGGGTGTACCGACACTTGGTATGCCAAACTAACTCTTGTTCCAGGCATACCAACATTGTCAAAGGATGATACAAGCACGAGATCCGGTACCGAGACAACGAACTTTGGTCAACGCTATTTATTGTTTCGTCATGTCTTATTAAGAGTATACTTGCATTATTTTTTTGTGTAACACAAGTGATATTTCCAATATACGTGGAATATTTTGCAAACCAGCATATGGTTAGTCAGCACCTACCAAAGGATCTTAATCAGTCGTTACTATTTCATATAGCTTTTAGTGGAATTAGATCTTCAACAGGATGTAGACAACTATCATTACCTTTTTGACATCTACTATATACTTAGCATATCTTGGTCGAAAAACACCATCAAAATAGACTATTTCTTCAGAATTTTTGTTCTGGCATTATATTTGTAGCCACTTTACTCTGTCTTTGTTAACTACTATATGTATAAAGTTTATACTTTCTATTCCTAAGATGAAGCTGATATATCATGTGCAAGTGTCAAGCTTGATGTTATGACAGTGCTTTGAGATTATGGTTAATGCTTTTTGTAAGAGTTAAACTTGATGCTGCAAGTTTGTTCCTTACAATAACCATGATCTAAATTATTGTTGCACATTACCATGCATTGACAGCATGCACAAACCATGCCTTGATAAAATGACACCGTATCCATTGTGCCACCTACTTTACAAACATGTTTGAAATATCTAGAATCTCCTTATGGGCTTTGACTTGTTTTTATTAATTAATTTTTGTTTGTATAATAATTTGTAAGAGTTTTCTTAAGATACTACCCTTTTGTGTCATTTAATATCACTGTTGCTATTTTTTAATAATTTCCTTGTCCCTTTCTTTTGCTGGTGCTAGCAGGTTTACTCAGGTCTGCATTCTCGTGTTGGAGTTCTGAGCTGTCTTGGTGATGGGTATTCATGGACCATTCTGAGATGCAATCATGAATTTAACTCTACACAGAAAATAGCACTAATGGCAGAATGCAACGCAAAGCTAGCCATTGCCCTAAGTATCATGGAGGAATGCTTTCTTCCAATGGTGGATCCTAGAACAGGCATAGACATGATACCACATGTCTTGTACAATAGGCGGTAAAGTTTTCTAGCCGTCGGGCTTGATTCTGTTTCACATCATCTTATAGCTTGTCATCTTGTTATGTTGTTTATCATTGTTACTGGATATTTGTGTAGCTAAAATTGTATAGCATTTCCATATCTTGACATTTGCACTATACTTCACAAAAATAAACATTTCTAGATCTTTAATGCGGCATTTGGTTTGCTGGAATGGAACAGACATTCCAGCTTTGATCTCATTTTTAATGTTTTATTATGCAACAAATAATTGAATGAGCTTTCCTTTGGAAGTGACATTCTATCAAACAAGGGATTGTGATTCCACTCTAAAATGGGAAGAAGTCATTCAGGTGCAAATAGGTCGGGTCGAACCGGGTCACGAGTGACCCCAACCCGACTCGGTTTCTTGTTCGGGTTTTGATGTCGGACTCAGACCCAATTAAATAGAAGATCGGTCGGGTCGGATCTATAGCTAAAATTTGACCCAACGGGTCATTTGGTTCGAGTAGGTCCATGTATAACCCGATACTAACTAGAAAATTTTGGGTTCGGATCAGGTCTGTGTCAGGTTTGGGTCACACATATGGAGTTCTAAAAAGAAAGTTAAATTTGGATAAAAGAAAATCCTTGCTTCATCATAAGATAATAAGACATGAATATCTTTTTGGAAGCATGTTATGATACATTTTGCATGATAACTTTTTTCCAACAAGGCTTAAAAAACAATTGAAAAGAGCTCCAAAAGTTGAGCATTCCTTATGGATTGTACGAATTATTATATTTAAAAATATCTAATAGACTGAAACAAAGCATGAATAGAATGCCAAGTCAATCACAATATTAATATATAATCTAAAAGTCAAACTTTTCATCAAAGGATATGAATTAGCTATCTAGTTTGCCACAACGTCCCTTATATCATGTGAATAAAATCAGATCAAGAAGTTTGGATTGGTGGGATGATGACACCATTTATTTCAAAGCAATTAATTGATGATGGATGCCACCGTTGCATGAGACTAATCTCTAACTTTGGGAGAGTAGACTATAGATGGTACACCAACTTAACACCCCCCCTGCCACCTTAGGTTAATGGGTATTTCGGGTTTGGGTCGGGTCAGAAGACCCATATTCGACCCATATAACAATCGGGTTGGGTCGAAACTCAAGAAACCTAGATCCGACCCAAAATAAAGAACGGGTTTAAGTTTGGAACCTGACTTGGCCCCACAGGTTTTTAAATTGGGTCTGGATCGGATCTAAGTGGGTCAGGTTGGGTCGGGTCATGGGTCAACCTAACCCATTTGCAGGCTTAGCGGTCATTCCATTCCAACGGGAATGAATGATATCTTCGGTATGAATTATTTAGCGGCATTTATGGGAAAAAGGGAATAAATTGTATTCTTGGTATATAATCAGTAGTGCCATTTCTGGTATCAATTGAAAATTAATGATTTCATCAAAATTTGAAGTTAAAGAAACATTGTTAAGCTTTGCCTTTTTTTTTCTTAGTCAAGGATATAAATTCCACAAGTTTTAATTCAGTTCTAGGATACAACTGACTAAATTAAACATTCATATGGAATGACCTATTCCTTTCTGCGCATTTCTTCATTTCATGCCCTAACCATGGATCAGAAATGGTGATTCTGATTCCTTATTTTCCTGTTTCTACTCCATTTCTGATTCTTGCTCCAATTCTATTTTATTCCTTTAAACCAAACATAGCATAACTGTTCTATAATTTGGTGATCCTTTCTCTTATCGTATGCTTGCAAATTTCTTGTGTCATGTGCAATAACTCAATTAGCAACCTTTGTATAGCATAGCCACAGCCAATCATAAGTAAACCTCATGTTACTTCCCAAATCTACTGTATTTTAGCAGTTCCATCTCTTTTATGTACTAGCTTATTTAGTGATTTGGTTGATGATGTCGCAAAAGTAGGGGATTAAGCAAAAGAGGGGAAAAGGATCAAGATAAAGGAGAAGTAAATAGAAAAAGATAGATAACAAGTAGAATCCATCACTAAATTTGAAGGAACTTTAACATAAATTTCATTTCAAATTCTTCATTATCTTTCTTTCTCTACTACTTATCTATTTATATAGACACAAGATGACCTTACATTTCCCCATTTATTAATGTTTACAGCATTTTAAAAGACAAGTAAATAAATACTTTTCCAAACTCTAAAGTCACCGTGCATGAACTATCAATCAGCATAGAAATATTAACAAACACATTCAATATTAATAACACATAATTAAGCATAATAACCACTGGTTGTTATTAGCATAATTAATACTAGACTTTAACTCCTTGACTAAATTACCAGTTCAAAATGGGCTGAACCAAAATGGGTTGATCCAACATAGTTGGTCCATTGCTCCTGCATCAAACACTTTTGCTGCATGGAACTCGTCCTTGAGTTCAAACCTTTGCTAAGAAATTGATGGTGTAGGGGATTTCTTTTGTTAATTTCAGTTTTTTCTTCTTACACCTCTCATTGAATATCTCCAATTGCAATTGATGTAGTTCCATATGATTTTGTTCAATAAATTCTAGTTTCTTCCCCAAGGCTTGGGTTGAATTAATGGTGTAGTAATCACAAATGAGAGCATGTATATACTCCTTGCGAGGAGGGATCTTCATATCTTTGAATAAGTGAGGGGAGGAGAAATTAAGACCATTTATCAAGCGTGAATTTGTTTTCTGTCAAAACTTCAAAGCATAAATCCTCATGTTCAATCTTAGATAACTTTTCTTGGACTTGAGTGTCTCCCCATGATTCAGCACCATGATTGATGACTTCATAGGCGTACTTAGATCTTGCAATTATTGGGGTTTCAAGTTGGTGGACATGATGGAAGAGTCTTAGAAGGAGAATTAAGAGTATGAGATATTATCGCATTAGGGAGGCCTTGGAAATGAATTTCTGACTTCAACTGCCTTCTTCATTGTGGCCTTATCAAGTCGATATTAATATTGTGATGGAGGAACACTTTTGGAGGATGATGGCCTGTCATTTGAAGTTCTAGTTCTCATGAGCTGAGAAAGCATAGCTCGAAGTTCCTCACATTTGGCTCTAGACAAAGAAAAAGTAAATAGGAAAAGAGAGATAAGGAGTGGAATCACCACCATTTAGCTTCCTCTGTCACTGGGGCATTCCTGTTACTATCTTCTTGCTCTTGATCTTAAGTCTGATACAAGAAAGGAGTCTTGCAATCCCATCATAGTTAAGCCTATTTTCTCTTTATGTTGGCTTGAGAATAAGATGATGACATTTTTCTACACGAAGATGTCATGTCATACTGTGCCTCCTAATCTTAGATCTATTATTGACCAAACATTAGGTGCAACGCCATCCTTTCAATCATACCCATACTATACAAAGCTCTCATATTCTCAATCTTGAAGAAAATGCATAACTTCATGATGATTGAATTGTCCTGGAATCTGGTGTTTTGCTCACCTCCTGATTGAAAAGTATGTCAGTTGTGATGTTGTCTGGTTGCAACTCACGAGCTGCTATTGACTCCATTTGATTTAATTGGCACTAACCCTGAGGGAAAAAAAGAGCTGTGACATATGATGTCTTACCTTATATTTAACCTCCTTGTCTGCTAAACCTACCGTAATTTAGAATTCTGATTTAGGTCTAGTCAGACCATATCCAGGTAAGTCATTGTGTTAGCTAGGCCTTAGGCAAAGATGACAAGTAGGTTTCCAAGTTCCCAAGATCACTGTGAAACTTCTGTCCACTGGTACAAGGGATAGTTGGTTACATCCAGACTGCTAAAAATATGGAAGAGCGGGTTGTGAAACTAGAGAGCAGGTTCATAAAAAGGTGCATCTTCTCACTATATATTAGTTTTTGAAATCCTACAATCATTGTGAAGATCTTGAGATTTTCAAAATGTTACTTTTATGCATTTGGGCTATCTATGGATGTTTTGGGTGCCCAAAACTTGTCAGAAGATGCAAAATATTTTTTGTTAAATATTTTTGATTTTTATATATTTTCTTTTTAGAATTCTTTGTTATTAAGGTTTAGGTATAATAGGAGCTGTTTAGCTAAGTCTGCTATTTGTGTTAAGTCATTAGGGTCTAATTTTTCTCAGAATATGTAAATACATGTTTTGCTAATTGATGGCAAAATGTAGTCACCATGATGTAGCGTTATATTTTGGATCTGTGTTAGTCATTGGCTATGTTTAATTTGTGGATCAAAGTCATAAGAGCCCATAAGGCACATTGTATACCCTTCATTGGCACTTTTTAGGGCATTATGGACGTCAATCATATATGATGACTGCTCTATCTATTAAATAGAGAAAGTGATCCCACAATTAGCAAAATCATGAAAACTTTCCATTCTACTAATCTGTTCATTTTCTATCTCCTCTCCTATCTTCTCTTTCTTTATTTTATCCTTCCATCATTATTCTTTTGAAGGGTTGTATCTATTTGTCTGATTATTTGAGACCTGGTCACATAAAAGCTATCATCCATAATATTCTTTAATTCTAGGGTCATAGCAAATTTTTGGTACTCTGTATAAACTATAAAATGTTACCAGAAGAACAGTAGACAGTCTTCTGAAGATGTTATGAAATAAAATTTGTCCCATAGTGGATTCCACAAATTATTTTTTTCCTTCAGTGTTCTCTTGTTCTCCATTTGACCATTATGTTATCCTTTCTCTAATCTTATGCTTTCCATGCATTCTTGCTTTGCAATTGCATTTCTTAATGACCATGATTGCGATGAAAGTAGATTGGCCTAATTTAGAGTTATTAGTGCTTAACAGATGCGGGTGTTATTTGATTTAAATTTATAACTTGTCACATTATTGTCATGGTTGTAGATGTAAATTAGAAAAGCACATGCAATGCAATGTGGAGGAGAACAGAATACAAGGACTAATTGAAAATGGGTGGGTGGGGGATATGGGAATATATTTGAACTGTAGTAGATTGGACTGAGAGAATTTGGACTTGTTCTTTTTAAATTTTCTTTCTTTCTCTTTTAGAGTGTAAGGGGCAGGGGAGAAAGAGGAGTGGGGTGGGAACTGACTCATTACGTATCTTAACCAATTATACCTGTGGATAAATAGTGGGTAACACTATATAACAAGGTCCGGACATGCAAAGTGATTGTTTTTCTGTGAAGGGATAAACTAACAGATGTAAAAATGCTCGTATCTCTTAAAGATGGTACAGATCTTGTTGTTTTCAATGCAAATGAGTAACAAATGTTTACTGATTATTTTGTTTGCTGTGCTGCTGAATAAATAATTAAATAAATCAGCATCAGGTGCATCTTGACTGCACTCATGAACAATGTTGCATGGATGTGGACATGAGAATTGGATTTGGACGGATGTCACTAGTGTTTGACTCATCAAGAGGAAAAAAAAGGAAAAATGGGGGCACATAGAAACATAACGCTAATTAAATATATGCATATACAATTCAAAAAATATTGTGTAAAACATTCAAAGTTTTTCAATGTGCATATTTTTCATCTTAACTTCCTAAATAGCTTAAGATTTTAAAAAAAAATGATATGTTGCAAAGTTATTCTAATACCTAAATTCTTGACCAATCTCTAAAGGAAATAAAAGCTCACATTAACATTATTATAGTGGGTTGAGCTCATTTTTGGAGTCCAACTCTGCCAATTTTTAAAAGCTTAAAAAAACTCAATTAGTGTCCAAGTATTTGATATGCATCCTATTTGGATATGTATCCAATGTGAATTTTAGAAGTTGAACATGAGTGTACACACCGATTACAGAAGACAAGCTTTCTTGAATGGCAGAAATTTTCTTGTGCTTCTTTCTTTGCTCCTTTCATGTATCTTCAATTTTTCTCTCAACAAACTTTAACATATTGTTTCTCCTTGATTTTTTTAAATAATATTTGGCTTTTAGCTGTTTATCTACCAATGCAGTACTTTATGTGGATCTTAAAATTTGTCAGGTCTAACTTTGCTCGCTTAAATTATCAAGGGTTTTACACTGTAGTCTTGGAAAAGGGTGATGGAATCATAGCGGTTGCATCCATCAGGTAATAGCTTGATACATGGATTGAGATCCCAGTCAAGATTTTTTTTTCCAAAATATTGTTTCAAGAATTTTTTGCACTGCAACTAAAATGACATGTCTAGGCTCTAGCTTCATTTCCAGCTTCATGTATCTGAAAGTCTTACACTGCATTTTTAATCTTGTAAACTATATCATATATTTCTATAGGAATTTGGTTATACTTGTTTAATTGTTGAGATTTGTGGAGAGACATAGGAATTGGAATGGTAGCAATGAGAGGGTATTACATTCTAGTCTATAAAAGGGTACGGATGTGATGGTGGAGTCTTAGTCAGAGCTTAAATCTCAGTGTATTATTTACTTAATTTCTTGCCTTAAAGTATGAAGTTCATATAGTGGATTAATAAAGAAAGGTTTCACAAAGTTTATTGGGAGAATTTTATAATTCAAAAGCATTCAGCAGTTGAAGAAAATGAGTGCATAGGTCTCTAAGATGTTAAAAGTTCTTGGTGCGAAGGAGATTAAGATGTATTGGACTTTTGAAGCCTTTGACTTTCTGCAATTTGTTCATTTTGTGATGGCAATTCTTGTAGTTGTGTCGTGTCTTCATGGAGTTGCCTTGCATTTGGTAGAGTGGATATCCTTGTAGATGGAAGCTTGTAAGATGCATGGTGACAAGTTCATCATTTGGGAATAATTCAGATAGGAGCATAGATTTAGATTCAGAAAAAGTGCTGAGAATTCACGGTACCTTCAGAGAAAACAATGACATTACTGATAATGCTAAAAAAAAGAAAGGAAAAACAAAAAAATGTAGAATGTAATGTTATTCAAGATCAAGAGGCAAGAGCAACCAACAATAGCAATAACACCACCACCAACAGCAAAAGTTATTAATTTAGAATCCTAAAGTAGTCTTGAATAAATTTTAGAGCTCATAAAAAATAAGCAATTCCTGATTTTTAAAACCCAGGAAAAATTTTAAGAATCATTTGACCAAAGAAAGAAATGATGTGTTATTCTAGAATTTTCAACTAATTCAATAATACTGTTACTATGGCAAGCAACACCGAATTCAATTTTCTGTGTGTCATCTCCATCGCATGTGACAAATTGAAGGGAGGCAGCGAGCAAACAAGGCTGAGGGTTTTGGGGTGGTTGTTTGTTGTGACTCTAGGATTCCGTTAGTTCAAGGATGGATGGACTTCACTATGCTTATGACCATAATAGCAGCAATATTTCATTCGTAATGGCACTGCCACTTTGGAATCTCAATGGAACTCTAGAAGCACCACCTTCCTAAGTGTCTCTTTTTAAATTTTTATTTATGAGAGCCACTTCCCCACACCTGCACTTCCGCACCCGCACTTGCTTTTGGTAACTAAGCCTATGACCTTGGGGTTAGGGGACTATTAGGTTCCCCCACCCTCCAACTTCTCTTTACCATCTCCTTCTATGCTAACCATCTTGCACCTTTGTGGACATGAGGTTCTAGCTAACGTCTAGACATGCCCAAGAATCTAACTCGCACGTGCTGGTTGCCTTCATCTGCTGTGTCAAAATGGCAGAAATCAGCAAGATACTTTCCTTCCGCACTGTGCAACAAGAAGGCTTGTATATGGTTTATGTAGTTGTTTTTCTTGCTTTTGATCAGTATCCTAGGTTCTCTCTTAATATTTTGAAAATCTTATGTTTTGTAGTTTCCTTCTTAATTACAAGAGTGTTGATGTAGAAAATATGGAGGTGGAGGGATTGGAGTTTCTTCAAGGACAAAATATATCCAATTATGATTTTGGTTAAGTGAAGATCGTTATGCTTGGTTTTTCACATTTCCAGGAAGGTACAGTCCCAAAAAACTTGGCAGTAACAAAAGTGGGGCTTCATTAACATGAAATGTGTAAAGTTGGTTCTTGAGCGAAGTATCGGTTGCTAACCCTTGGTGACAGGAAACTTCTACCTAGAGTGCTACACCCATTTCTGAATCTTGTAGGAAACTCTTGCACCTAAAGTGCTTCTTCTAAATTATGAGTCGTCACTTTATTGTACATGGTAGGATCTGCTCTTGCACCAAATCTTTCTTTAGATAACTAAGCCCAACCTATTCATTAACCTCACACTGTATGGTTCAATAATTTGATCCATAGCAAAGACTGATCATTGCTGCGTTAACCTCCAATTCCAGAAGTTTGACTTTCGGTTAACCTCAGGCTATAGAGAGTGTTATTGTCTGTGTGTTGGATGTGGAAAAAAGGGAAGATTAGTTTGAACATTTTAGCTCTTATGATGATTCAATATGTGAAGCAAGATGAATATTGTTGTTTAAGACGAAACTATAAAATGAAATAATGAAAGCCTTTTACAATTAGCAGGCAACATCTAGTGACAATTGTCAACTAGATTTGAGCATTTGTCATGTTGGCCCAAGTCCATCCTGGCTCGATCATGGGCCTGAAAATTATAATCCAGCCCAGCCTCATGGAAAATGGGGGAGCCGAGGTCCGACCTGACTGAGCATTAGTGGTGGGGAAGGGATGAAGGGAGAAAGGGTTATGACTTATGAGGGTCTCACGGTTTGGGTGATGGCAGTCGGTTGTCGAGTAGGATTAGGTGATGACAGAGAGGGAACATCTTCGGGCTAGGGAAAGGTGTGTACACGTGTGTGTGAGGGAGAGAGAGAGAGAGAGAGAGAGAGAGAGAGTTAGGAAGGAGGGATTTAGTGAGTGGAGGAGGTGGGAATACCTCAGGAAGCCGGGTTGGTTGCTTCTGGTGAATTGAGGGGGATGGGCGCAGCAACCAGAGAAGGGAAAGAATGACTAGGGATTTAGAGTTCCCATTCCCCTCTCTTAGTACTTATTTTCATTTTTCTTAAAAAAATAATATATAAATGTTTTGTAACATATACTGATATGTCTTATATCGGGCTGGGTCAAGCTAAAATTTGGTGAACCGAGCCTGCCCTGCTTTTCAGCTGTCTGAAAGTTTGGTCAACCCAGCCTGTTGGGCTAGAAAACTTTGTCCAAGCTTGCTCATAATCTGGTTGGGCAGGCCTGGCTAATTTTGCGCAGGTCTATTACCAATTTTAGATAATACTCGTGCGATGCTTGGCTAAGTTTGTGCAGATCTATTGCTAGTTTTAGATAATATTCATGTGTAATTCCCTTTTTGATGCTTTCAATTTGATTTTGTATTCCTATTTCCCTGTTTTGGTGCTTACAATTTTATTCTCTGTCTTTAGCTTTCCCTAGAAGATATCCTTCTTCCTATGTTAGCTAATATTAGATGTTTGTAGGCTTATAAGCATAAATACATATCACGATCATGCCAAATGGATGAAAATCTTGAAACTCAAGTGCATTTATGTATTATTCTTGTGCCATGCTTATCGCAAAATGAACAGACAATATTTCTGCGCCCAGACCACATTTATCCACATTCCTTTTTTTAAATTGTATTAATGATATTTTGTTGCAAGATCATTTCTCCCTAAAAAATTGTGTTTAAAACAACATTTAATTACGTCATCTCTTGGCAGGACTAAAATTTCCCCATAACTATAGCTGTTTGTCCTGAATATGACATGCTCACCTTTATTTCTCTGCAGGGTGCATGGAGTCACAGTGGCAGAGATGCCTCTCATTGCAACTTGCAGTGAGCATCGCCGCCAAGGAATGTGTAGAAGGCTGGTGGATGCTGTAGAGAAGGTACTTATAATTTTTTTTTTGCAACAGTTGACAATTGCGCTATAATTTTTTTTGCAACAGTTGACAATTGCGCTAAATTAACAAAAGAATGCATGCTTCTTGCATGTCTTATTGTGCATCTATGGATTGGTGCACCAAGCTGGGCCTGAATGAAACTTGACCGCCAATGCCGACTTCGGCATTGGACTTCCTTCTTTGTTACTTAGGGGCCGAAAAAATGCATCTAGGAACTATTTGGTAACCTTTATATGTAGCTGCATCTTAGTTTATTATTTGCACTTGTCGTCTAAAACTTTGTGCTATAGTTATGATTCATGATTCTTGAATGCTACCAGAGCCAGTACCAGGAACAAGCTAGTTTATTTTCTTCTTTTCTTAGGAGAGTATTTTTGAAGAAATTATATGCTATTTAGTTTATATACAACATTTGACAATTGGGCTAAATTAACAAAAGAGTGCATGCTTCTTGCATGTCTTATTGTGCATATGTAGATTGCTGCACAAAGCTGGTCCCAAGGTCGGCAGAACTGTCCCGAATCGTCTGGTTCGGGGCGTCCCGAGCTGTACCGACCGTGGATCGGGACGGTTCCAGTGACGAAAATAAGAGTGGCGTCGGAAGGGTAGAAGACGAAGGAAAAAAGAGGAAAAGAGAGCGGGGGAGGGAGGGAGAGGGAGAGAAAGGAAAAGAAAGTGGAAGGAAGAGGCTAGTCGGGGACCCAGCATGCGGAGGAGCCGCATAAGAGGGGCCCGCTCTAGTCCTTGTTTCGTTCGAAATAGGAGACCAGAGGGAGCCCTTCTCCCATGGCTTTCCGACGGCTCTCCGGCCTCCGCCTCCTCTGCGCGGCGGCTCTCCAGCCTCCGCCTTCTCCCTGCGGCGGCTCTTCGGCCCTCCGCTCTCTACCGGCCTCCCCCTTCTCTCTCTATTCTTCTCTCACTCTCCATCTCCCCCACCTCTTCTACTGTGTCGGTATGAGCCTGGCGTAGCACGATGCGGGCCCGTACCGACTCGTTCCGCCGGGTAATCGGTACGCTGCCTGGTACTGGTTCTGCCGACCCTGGCTGGGCCTGAATGAAACTTGACCGCCAATGCCGACTTAGGCATTGGACTTTCTCCTTTGGTACTTAGGGGCTGAATAAACGCATCTAGGAACTATTTGGTAACCTTTTTATGTAGCTGCATCTTAGTTTATTATTTGCACTTGTCGTCCAGAACTTTGTGCTATAGTTCTGATTCATGATTCTTGAATGCTACCAGAGCCAGTACCAGAAACAAGCCAGTTTATTTTCTTTTTTTCTTAGAAGAGTGTTTTTGAAGAAATTATATGCTGTTTAGTTTACAGTTATATTGAAAAGCTCTAATTCACTCATTTTAGCACAAACTAAAGTGGTAGTTGTTGACAGATGATCTCCGCTTTTTGTGGGGGTCGGTTAATATGATTGAGTGCAACCACACTATCACGAGTTCTCCATAAGTTATGCACCATATAGACTTACCAAATTTTGTTACTTTTTGGGAGGCAGTTGCTGAAATCCTTCAAAGTCAAGATGCTTGTTTTATCAGCCATTCCAAATTTGGTCGATGCATGGACATCCGGTTTCGGATTTAAACCCATTGAGGATAATGAGAAAAGGTGGCTTGATCAGGTTAACTTAATGCTGTTTCCTGGAACCTCATTATTGATAAAGAGATTGGATGAAGTTTCAGCTGAAGCATCAGGTGTGGATCGCTATATATATAGCACTGTATATCTATTTTTTATTTTCTTTCGCTTGATATCTATTTAACTTGGAAATTATCCAAATGATAAATATTTCATGAAGTATGCTGGGTCTAACTTCTAAACATTTTTTCAGAAAATGCTGGAGGGAGAAGTGATTTATATCTTAGTGAAGATCAGACTCGGAATCTAGGGGGTTCCAATGAGATGAATGATACTGAGGCTGCAAAACAAGATGCTGAAAATGCTAGAGTTTATCCGGATGCAGTCTCCTTGCCTGCAAACAGCATATGACACTGAAAGCAGAACAACAGGCTGATCATCAGTAGGGTAATTTACTAGTGCCAGCATCTGATCCCCTATTTTGGCAGCCTGATCTAGTGAACATAGTGCCAGTAATATCGACTCATTCTGCGCAAGGATCAGAAAACACTAACGTGTATGAGATGGATTAGTTCTATTCAATAGAGCATGCTGTTTCCACCCAGATTTCAGTTGCCCCAATATCTACTGCTTAACATTTCTTGTTCTAGCTCTTTTTCTTCTCCAGATACAGATAATGAAATTACTCCTAAATCCTAATCCTAGTTCTGGATAACTGAAGGCGTCATCAGGAATGCAGAACAGAACATCTCTGGATGTCAATATATATATTATGAGGTAGGGGAAAATGCCATGAACAGAGTTAGTAGATTAACTTCTGGAAGTGATGAAGTTGAACAGAAATGCTTCTTTGATGCTTCAGAAGCTAAAAAATTGGGGCTTCTTGACTCGACAGGCTACAGAGGAACATTTTTGGTAATCAGCAACTCAAGAACCTGCAACAATTGATTCATTCAAGTTGAGATTAGTCCAATGTCAGGAATTTGCAATTAGGAAAATGCTAAGGAAACCAATATAACTTATCAAAAACAAGTTTTGCTTGAAAGGATGGCTGAATTTGACTGCTGAAATGGTAAACCTTCAGAGGATCTGTTTATAAATATATGTTCAGTTCAACTTGGGAAATGGAAAAATCAGTGGTCCGCCTATTTATTCCCATGAAGGTTACAATGAGGATTATGCTTTAACCAAATTACCAATTAGAAGTTTTAGCCACAAGAGGCATAAGGAGTCTATATATTTGATTTTATTTGCTGTGCTGATACTGAAGGTCCAGCTGTTTTAACTGGCTCAAATCTTGGGCTATCTAATTTTGTACAGCAAGTACTTTATCACCAGTCAGATGACTCTTGCATTTGATGAATCATATGAAAATGGAAGAAAATAGTGATGTTAAGAGAAGCAGCTTCGAAATGTTTTTTTTTTCTTTCAGTGAATTATTGTGAGATTTCTATTCTGAGGCTATTGACTGAGTTGTCCTTTAGGTATATATCAACTGGATAGGCTAACTAATCTGTCTTTTATGAGAGGGCTCAGTAAAGACTGCAAACATCAAGCCAGATTCAATTTTTCTTTTATTGTTCACTTCTGCTAATTCTTAAGTTGTATGGTTTCGATTCATTTCATCCTCAACTTTTTTCCCTTAACTCATGAATAAGGGACCGCTGACTGAAGCAATTCTGTATGTTGCAAGTCTAAATATTTCTGATTAAATGAAATTAATCAGATTTATGTTTTTGATTTCCAAAGTGGTGGAGATGGTATATTTCAGTTTGAGAATGATGGTTTAACAATTGAAGAAAAATACTATTTGCTTTTCATTTTAAGACAATCAGATGCAACCGTCCTGACTGCTGTTTAGGGTTTAATCAAGTTAGGAAGAGAGGTTGACAAAAGGACATAGAGATTCAAGACACTTTCATAAAACTAGCATTGAAACTAATCTGGGCTGACTGGGGGTCTGCCAAGTTGGAGCAGATAAATTTCTGGTAAGAAATTCTTTGTTTTTCTTTAACTGTTGTATTAATTAGCTTATTGAAGACTTGAATGGCTGTACCTGTCTAGCCTTCTATTTCTGCAGTCTTAATGCATGCTAGCCAAACTAATGAGGCTATCTTTTTGTAGTTTTTGTTGAAGACATAACTTGCCATAATTTCCAATAAACCAGCGCTTTCGTGAAACCTTGTTTCAGAGTGGATGCATATTTTTGCTTCTCAACACTGTGTTATAACCATCTATAAGAACACTTGGTAAAAGGAAAACCCACTTGCTGTGGCGGGTCCGGGAACTCTGAATTGGTAATAAAAGTATGAGCTAAATGGACAACTGAACAGTTAAAAAAGGGAAAAAGAACCCCTACTTTTTCATTGATGTCTTGGCCATGAAAATGGTACTCCTTAAAACTGTGTGGGATTTGGGCAAAACAGCATTGCCATTAAGTCCTTGTATGTTCAATAATATCTCATGGCAGGAATTTGCTTTTGTTTGTTCGGTTTCACATGGAAACTCCGTTCTTTCATTATCAACGCTATGCTTTAATTCAATTTATTGTTGTCAAAGATTCCATTTTCAACCATTTTTCTCTTAAACAAGGTTGCTAAACTTTATCACTCTAAACGGCATGCCTATGTTCTGAAAAAGCAGGTGACCTTGATGCAGTCAGCTTAATCAAATAAATTGCTTTCCAAAGGTGTTGGAGCTATGGCACTTGAGGGATTTGTTTTTCTTTTTTCATCTTTTTCCTTCCAACTCTTTTCAGCTTTGCAAGGAATATGGCCCTTCGGATGATTCTTTTGGGTAGGTAGCTGATCTCTTTTAGTTACAAAGGTTAAGCTGATAATCTTGTATGAAACCTATTGTTATTATTGTTTAGTGGTATCGTGTGGTCTATGTGCTTTCTGTGTATGTATATTTGCGGCTGTAACATTGGATAATATACTGGGTCGGTTGTCTGGATGGAAAAGTTACCTGATTTGCCCCTCATGCATGCATGCATGCTTGCACTGAATTCATAAAAGATAATGTTGACAGTGTATGATTCAGGTCCTGATCTCTTATGTCAGCGTCTATACAATTGACTTAAGTTATTATACATTACCTAAGATTAGTAGATTAGCATGAAGTGTCTGGAACTAACAGATAGTCAATTATAAAAAATATTTTGATTAAGTTTTCCCCTTACATTGCCAACAGTCAACAGTGATCATTCTGATGTTTGTGTGATAGCCTGATGTTACCAGGGTGTGGTTGTAGGTCCTTTGCAGCCCTGTTGTCTATTTCTTGTCTCAATGTTTGCTAGTATGTGAGCTCTGTTAAGAGAAAAATGTTTTTTTCATCAAGGCCCAACAACAGGTCACTTGTTTCATCAGTTGAGAGTCAATAGTTTGTCATAAAATTTAGTGTGATTTTTCCATCCACCATGAGATCCAAGATATCTAACCATTCACTCTCATTGTTGCTTAATTGTCCACTAGTGAACTTTTAAGACATTTGAGAGAACCTAGATGAATTTCAATGCAGTTATCATGATGATGCAGTCTGTATGCTTTACAATGTTTTATACCTGATTTTTTTCTTGCATTCAGCTACTCGTGTGAAGTTATCTCCAGGTCTTTGTTTCCATCATGTTCATTATTTTCACCTCTTTGCACTTTTGGCTTAAGCAGCATGTCCCTTTTAGTTAAAAGCTTTTATTGTAGTAAAGCACTAGAGAAAAAACAAATTAGTCTAGTTTTTTGTGATAATAGTTGGAGTTGATAAAATTTATTGAGTATTTCATTGACACCAATGTTGTTTGTAAGTTCACGGAAGTGATGATTTGAGTATGCCCTTGACATGAAGCTTGATGATCATAAAAGAGAACGTCATGAGCTTGGTCCCATGTAGCAAATGTGCAAGGTCCTTGTGTGCAAGACAGCATCCCACCCTCTTGCTCTTAGTCCTCTATGCACACTCCTTTATGATAGGACAGAGAGCTCAAGGAATGTTAAAAGTGGAAATGGCACTCTTTCAGTTGGATTACTTTGTTAGAATAAAGGAGATATATCCTGTTACAAACTCAGAAGTCACCTCCCGCATAAGATCTCGCGATATCATAAACCCTGGAGTCTTTTGGAAACTTTGAAATTCCTATAGAAATGTCCATAATGTGCAGAATAATCTTTTGACCTCTATTGCCTACACCAGCCTTACCATGCTTGTTCATGACATGACATGACCCAGTGAGACTATGTGGCAAGCAGCTACTGTACAATGGGAATGGTGAATATACAAGGGGACTTTCTACTTACAAACATGATATTTTGGATCAAGTCTTGCAGGGATACTCGGCTTTGCTAACGCTGTCGTCATGTTGATCCACAATCTTGCCAAATATGTAGAGCGTAATGATGAAAGAGTTGTTCCCTTGACAGTCAATTGGGTGGAGATGGACCTTGTGTAGCAGAGTTGCTGGCATTCAAATGAAACATGTTTATTAGGAAAACAAAAGACTATTCTTGTTCATAAATTATCTCAGTTGGAAGCTTACTTGTTCACAGTTGTGTTGTATGAATCAACTGGGTGGGGTTTTCAGGTATGGATGGTGTGGAGAGATGATGATATGCAAGGCTACATATCATATTAAAGTAATAATAAATTCTAAAATTTATTTAATCAATATATTATTCAATCTTGCAGCAGTTCCAATATAACATATGTCAACATGTATTGATTAATAACATAGATCAAATATTCTAACTAGTCTAACTAAAATGGCAATAACTGAAGGTATCTTGGGGAAATCTAGTGCACTCCCCAAGTTCCCAGCAATCATGCATCTATGCATTTGGATCTGAAAAATAGAAAAATATAATAGTGAGCTACACCAGCCTAATAAGTAACATAATACCTCAAAGTAGGGTTAAAGTATGCCAAATATTTAATCAAAGTAGAAAAATAAATTATTAGTAAAACATATTTCTCTTTAAAATTTATTTTATATTCATAAATTGGTACGAGAAATCCAACATAAATAGGCTATGGCCACATAACCCAGTGGCATAGGTCAAAGTGCACAAAGTGCCAAAATCTAATATTATTAACTATCAGTGGCACGATGTTCAAATACCACTATTCTAATAACTAATGGTGCAGTGTCAAAATCAGTTTCTTATAGATTACAAGTCAACAGGACCAATGAATAATCCCTATTGGTGGGGCTAGATCATAGCCATGCTTAGAATACATATATGCAAAATAGATTTTTCATAATTTGTGCACTCACATTTTTTAGATTTCATAACATATAATATAATTTTAAAATGATTACTATCATAATATTAATATGTCTGACCCGTTTAACTAAGTACACAGTAGATATTTAGTCAACTAATAATTATTTTACCAAATAATTTGGAAAACATACTTTGAAGCATTGGGTTACTTACCTCTTCTCGCTTCAAATCCCACTTCCAACTAACGGTCAAGTGCACTTGTTTAATATTATTAAAATATTATTAATTTTAACATCATTCCAGAAGTCAAATAAAGTCAAAATTAAATACTACTGGAGAATGACCTCATGCCTCCTATCAGGTCGGTCAGGTGACAATGCTCGACTATCCGGTCGGTCAGGTGACAGTGCCCGACTACCCAGTCGGTCTGAGTAAGGAGGATTCAATGGTGAGGATCACAAGTGGTCAAATCTAGCTGGGATTGAAGTAATGGGCTGGTCTACCGCTCGGGTATCGAGGCGGTGGAGGGCTTCCACCCAAGGATCAACTTGATATGAATAAAAAGAAAGCGAAGACTTTGAACTAAGATTCCTAGGTTTGGCTTAGAGAGACAAAGAGACTTAGAGAAAGAATCTTGATCAAAGTCTTGGTCTAATCCTGATCACGGGCCCAGTTCGAGTGGTTTGGATCGACCATTAGGGAAAGGTCTAGATCTAATCGATTAAAGGAGAGTTAGGGACTAGTCGGTTTTTTTTTTTTTTTTTGCCTCTTGGCACAAAATGGGGATAAACATGGTCAAAAATGGATGAATACAACCTAAATTAAATGAACACGGCCCAAAATGAACATGATTTACAATGGATGAATAGAGCTCAAAATGAATGAACACGGCCCACAATGGATGAATGGGCCCAAAATGAATGAACATGACCCAAAATGGATGAACAAGGCCTAAAATGAATGAACACGGACTACAATGGATAAACATGGGTCATTCATCCTGCCGAGTAAGAAAACAAGGAGGAAGGGGAAGGGAAGAAAGAGGGAAGAGGGAAGGTCCGGCGACAGCTAGGCTTTAGTGGGGGAGGTCGATGTCCGGTCGACAGCAGCCGACGGCGGCTACAGTGATCAGCAAGAAGGAAGAATGGGCTTGGCTTGGCTTGGAACAGAGGGACAAAGGCTTGGTTAGCTTGGAGTAGAAGAACAAAGGGTAGGGAGCTTACCAGCGGGCAGCAGAGAAAGAGGGTCTTGGTCGAGGAGCTTGGTCCGGCGAGCTAGAGGCGGCGGCATTCGAAACAGCTCTCGGAATACAGGAAACAAGCTCACGAAGAAGGAAGCTTCGGACGACACTCGGTCGGGGTGGCATGTCGGCCACCGGAGAAGGAGGAGGAGGAGGGAGAAGAGGGAGGAGAAGGCTCGGCGAGGCTCTTAGAGAGATGTAGGGGTCGATCACAAGATAAAGTTTGATTTATAGGAGGTTTTCGAAGAGGTTGTGGCTTATTCACCGCTGTGATTCTCGCAATGGTTGAGCGTGATCGGCGGCCATTGAAAGCCGCTGCAGAATTACTGCGGAGTTGCTACGGAATCACCCCTGTCATGCTGAGGAAGAAGGAGAAGAGGATCACGATCGCGATCCTCTGTTCTAGTTCCTTTTTTTTCAGAACTGATTTCAGTCCAAGATGGCCCATTTTGGGCCTGATCTCACACAGACAAAATTAATTAGAGTTGTATGAATATACATTGGAGGGCGTTGCTTACAAATTTCACTTGGGATTTAAACTAAGATAAACCAGATTTCATGATATCTATAATTTCCTTTAAAGAAAAGTTAAGGGGTTCTCCACCAAGCTAGCCCGGTGCAAGCGGATTCGAAGCCACAACATTAGGTATCACAGTGCAATGATGTTTTGATATATTGTAAGAGTGTCACCATCCAAAGTTGAAAACTTGAGACCTCCCTTCTTCAGATAGGGGTACCAATGGGTGAGTCCCGTTGGCTATGTCCTCCACAAGTATTGGTGCTTTGGCTTCTTGTTAGCATAGAATCACATCACATTATAAATTTACCAAATGATTTAGAAGTCAGAAGCAAGTCATCAATCTTTATCACATTACAGTTGCAGTTGGAGCTATCACAAATTGTCATTTTCCTTTCAGATGCCTGCAATTATTGAGTTCCATTTGGTTTCCCATCTTCATATTACCTACTCAACACCATATGAGTTATGCTGGTGTTGCAGAAGCAATTATGGACTTTCACTGCATCCTTTCCAAAGAATTAAACAGTTTCGCTAGCAGGAAACATTGACAAAGCTACCACACGATCTATGGATATAAAACTAGTGAGCAATAAAAATAAAAAAGGACCTTCTAAATTTCCATATTCTGACTCCTAATCAATTTTTTTGAGATTTAGCAAAGAAGAAAATCAATTTATCTACTAGTTGTTTTAAATTAAATATTTTAATTTTTAAAAAAAACCGCGCCGCATTTAATCTCTGCTTTTCTTTTTCCGATTTCTTTCCTTCCCGCGCCTTTTATATTGGCATAATGCTCATATACTGAATAAGCTTATTGACAGCAACAATTTGAAATTTAAATAATCTTCGTAATTAGCCGTAAGGGGATCCAAACTAAGTCAGATTCCTTGCGGCCATGTGCTGAATTTGCTGGCTTCTGTGGATTGATGATATGTCTTCTTGTGCTCCTTTGATCTAGCGGCCTGTTGCATCTTGGCCGCCCATGCTTCTGCTTATCTCCGCAGATGCCTCCATGGATTCTACACGCGTTCTTTTCTTGCTTGACCCCTTGCTTGTGCTTACATGCTTGCCACTTGTTCCATCCGCACGCGATCGCGAGCGGTCCGCGCGATTGGGCCGCATCAACGGGCTCTTTTCTTTTTTTGGCAAAATTTTGCTTCTTTTGGCCCGCGTCTGCTTCTTTTGACGCGCCTGTTATTTTTTTTGGGTGGCCCACGAACCTATATAAAGGGCTTTAGGAATCAATTCAAAGAGAAAAAAAATTTCTCTTCTCCCTCTTGTTCTTATTGACTTCTCTTCATAATTTCAATTATTTTTCTGAGTTTCTTTTGAGCTATCTGCAAGCATGAACGAGCTCTTTTTTCTTTTCTGGAGGTGCACTAATGGGGAAAACGTGGTTGTATACTAGGTCGTCGTATCTCTAGGAGATCTGTGCTAGCGGATCCGTGAGTGGGGGGCATAAACTTTCTTAAAACAGCGCATCAGCATGCTTCGATCTACAGGCCATCATCTTTCATTTCTTTATTTTATTATTATATTGTCAAGTAAATAATTTACTAATTTATTCTTCTTATTTACTGTTTATGAATATTAGAAACATTGAATTATTGAATTATCAATCATATTTGTGCATCTAGGCTAACACTAGTAGTGTTGATATTTACCAAAGGATATTTCTACTGCCATGGCGATAGAGAATATGCAATAATGCACCAATGGTCAGCCGTGTCTCTGATGGATGGTTTTGCTGGAGTATGTAAAAATGGACTCTTTCATGAGACTGCCCTTTGATTTATCAACAATACATCCTATTGTGTAATATTGCAGGGAAATGAGCAAGCCTGAATCCATGTCACATTGGATGCCTCTGAAGCCAGTGCATGAAGATTAGATTCGCATAGGATGTCTACAAATTAATATTATACCATATTTTTTTCCATGCTTCCTTTTAGGAGATGCGTTTTATAAGTCTGAATGTGGATGATTCATTTTTTCACTGCATAAAAAAGCACTGTTAATTTTTTCTCACTCCATTTTCAGCCAGAGGAAACTTATGCCATTTCAAAGTATTTAAATGGAAATAAAATCACCTTCTTTTTTCCTTCCCTATTCATTCAAGTTACTTGCGTAAGCAGTTTCTGTCTAAAGGTGCTAGAATTAGCTGAACAACAGCGCATGACCTCATAGCCATAAATAATGCAACGACACACCTTCTAGGCTAGATATTTTCTTTTCACAATGGAGAAAGAAGGGAAGCTAGATTAGTCATGGGTTGGTTTGTGATACATAGCACCAATCCTCCTAATATAAACAAAAGAGAGACGACAACGTTTCTATCGGTCCCCTTCTAATAGCAAGACTAACTGCTGCTTGCCACCCCGGAAAAACCTACTGATGTCCCTTTCCTTGACTGTAACCATTCGTGACTCTCTCCCACGAAGTCCCAACAAGAATACTAAAGGAGAGCCACAGAAGAGACCAAAGAGAAATGGTATCAAAGATGTATTCCTTTTTTTTCACACGTTTTCTGACAGCAGGTTAGCATAAGTACGTATTATGAAGTTTATACTCTCCAAGGAGCATGAGAAACTTCTTGTTTAAAGTCCAATCCTTGCTTTCAGTAAAAGCGACTGAAATTTTTTCTAGTCTTAGCCATGAATTTTGCAAAGCTATCTTCGAGGCAAAGGGATTCATTATGATTCCAGTGATGTGTCTGAGTCTAGGTCAAGAGGTAAACTGGTCAACGTTGTGAATTGTACGTTTCTTGACTGGTTCAGAGCCTAAGCTCAACTGAGGGGTGAAAGGGTACAGAGAGCAAGCACCTTTCGGTCATCTTTATTGTGACGTTTTTCTAATGGGTGGTGCCTAAGCGTTCTGCTTGCATGGGTGTAACTATCGACTCACAATTTATAGCATAGCTCGGACAATGAAACGTTGGATTAGAATATCTCATGCGTATAATCTCTTCTCACATCCTCATTAAAAAAAGGAAAATTTTCCTCTCACATGAAAAGGATTTGGAAAAAGGGGGTGGGGGGCGGGGATTCCGTTTTCTCTACTTTGCACAGATGTGGTAAATCATGTTCTTATCAAATTTTCTTATCCTATCAATTAATTAGCTTCAGTAAACTTCCCTTAGTTTTCTTCCATTTGAATAGATTTTAGATTTGTAGCAAAAAAAATAGACTTTAGATACCTTGAGCAAAGTAACACATAGCTGGTCCTTTTCAACAATAGCAAGAACTTGGAGTTTAGATCATGTGAGATATTATTGATTTAACCAACCTTTGAGCATCATTTAGACCTTAGCACTTGACTGTGAACTAGGTAGATTGCAGTTGGGATCTTACGCGGGATTATATGAAAATTTTACAGTTTAAATATCTATACCTTTACAATTATTTGTTTGAGTAAATTACAAAATTTTTCTTAAAGTTTATGCTTATTACACTTATACCCAATAGTTTGTAAAACTTACACTTACACTTAGGTAAATTAACAGCATTGGTGAATCGTTTACCTCATGTGAAAAGTTAAAATTGTCCTTGAGTAATGAGTAAACTACAAAAAACCTTCTAAGATTAGGGATAAATTATATCTATATTTAATAGTTTGAAAAATCTATGCTTATCCTCCTAAGGTTTATTTTTATCCAACACTTTAACTCATAACTTAATAGAATGCTAGCCAAATTGTTAACTTAAATAGGACCTAAATGCTACATCAAAAAATTTTTAGAAAATGACCAAACTATTCTTAAGTGATATAACATTCACCCAAAGAGGAGGAGAACAATTGTGAGGCATCATGGATCTGGAGCTTGATCTTGATAAACATTATAAAAGAGCTATGTGCCAAAAAAAAAGTAATCTAGATTTCTCAAGCAAGTGATGCCTTTAATTTTTTGCTGCAGAGAACTAATATCAAGAATTTTATTGCTTGAGCTAGCTTGTCCATAATCCAAGCCAGACCATAGAACCACAACTGATGTACCCTCCAAAAAGAAGAGTTCTTACGCACGTACTGATTTAGATCCTATTGATGATAGGTTGCTAGAGCTATCATAATTTTATATATGGACATAGAAATCCTCATTCATATCGATAATGTTACGAAATCATATCTATGGTATTGAAAAAGTACAACTCAGAATCGACAAATGATACACCAGCTCTCCGATCTCTGCGACGTGTTGGCGGGGAAGCTAGAATAAAACCAGATCAAGAAGGATGCTCATTACTAGATACTGGTCAAAAATTAAGGATACTCATCACCGGATGCCGAT
The DNA here is from genome assembly GCF_051530095.1 of Phoenix dactylifera. NCBI lineage: Eukaryota > Viridiplantae > Streptophyta > Magnoliopsida > Arecales > Arecaceae > Phoenix > Phoenix dactylifera. Next base: position 7,733,028 of record NC_143200.1, read on the forward strand.
TGGAAAGAAAGCTCATTGTTGGTCCCTTAAATTATTCATGGTGGGGTAGTGAAACGAGAAAAAAATTCTAGCCACTCAATCTCGAAAAGAAAAGACTTTTAAAGATGGAAAACTTCGAAAATATTGCAAAGTCAGGAAAGATGAGCCTTATTTTCTTATAGAGTTAATTTTGACTTTTTACAATAGATAAACGATTTCAACAATATTATCAATTTAACTGGGTGTAACTATAGGTTTAACAAAATATTGGGTATAAATGTAAAAAACGTAAACCTTAGAAATATTTTTTATAAGGTTATTTTGGTCATTTTAAAAAAAATTGATGTAGCATTTGGTTTTCATTAAAAGTTAATGGTTTGATTAACGTTCTGTTAAGTTATGGGTTAAAATATTAAATAAAAATAAATCTCAGGAGGATAAGTATAGATTTTTCATACTATTGGGTGTAAATATAATTTTTTCCTAATCTCAAGGAGATTTTTATAATTTACTCTATTTGTTTTGTATGAAGTAATATACTAGCACCTAATGGGAAGTAGCTACTATTCTGACTACTACATTTTCTTCAAAATTTCGAGGGTAAATCATCACCTTTTTTTATTGAAGGGGGGGGGGGGGGGGGGGGGGGGTGTTGGACAAGGAATAAGAACAACTAATTTTACTAGATAATGGATATTTAGTGAAAATTTGGTAATCCAAACTAGCATAGTTTTGAGAGAAAAATACAACCTCAATATGAAGCTCATTTATTGGACAATGGACCATGGAATAAAACTTTTCATAGCTTTTAGGAATCTTTGATAGCAAAATAAATGTTAAATCGAATCTCAATAGACCAATGTAGTTCTGTGCATAATAAAATACATATCACATATGTTAAGTAACATTCCATGTGAATCCATAACTTTGCATTTTGCTTTATAAATAGAAATCTTTATAAATAGTTCTCTTTATAAAATAAAAACATTGATGAAAAATCCACAGAAGGATAGCATTACTTACATATTTTTGATGGAATTAAAGAGGGAATTAAGAGTTAGATAGGATATCGAAGAATTTGAAGCAGTCAAAAAACTTCTGGGTTGGTTGCTGTCACCTCCTCTTCTCAAACTACATTCTAATATAGGATTTTGACATATTTAAGCATTGAATAAAACACCTAATTATGAAGTGGCATGCCATTTAGGTGCATTTTGTTTCATTCCAATCCAAGTATGAGTACATCTACTTAAGAATTTTTATGTTCCATTCATCTCTTAAGTACGTTATATTTATTAAAATTATAAATATAATTTCCAATCTAATGTTTATATAAATTGTGATTGATGTTTTCTCTCTTATGATAAACAAAATATTTCCAGCATTTTTGTCCTCCTTCGACATGAATGTAAGTGATATAATAGTAGCAACTGGATGAAATTAGTTTCAAAAGTATGCCACAATTGCAAGAAAGAACTATATTATATTATTAAAAGTTATAAAATAAAATTTTCAATACAAAATCACTCAATTATCTTACTTTTTTATCTATATTATAGCAAAAAGAATGCTAGGGGTTTTGGGTTTGTCAAACTTCCTATGGCAAGAATTTATGATTTTATGAAAGCCATAACTCACTAACAAGTCACCATAAAGCAAATTCTTTGAAAAAAAAAAGTAATAATCATCTCATAGAAAATCAGCACCAGCATTGATATCATGGCCTACGGTCCAATCTGCCACCTAATTTGCCTTTGTAGACTTCAAAGGATGGCATTAAAGAAAATTACTATCAAATGTACAATAATAGCCGATGGTATGGAATACTTTTCATTGCCTCTGCATTCAATCCAACTGATAACAAATCACTATTGATGCCCAAGTTTGTTGCCCTGAAATAAAAGAGGTGCAACATTCTGGTACCTATTGATCACTAGGACTTAGGTGAATGGACCAAAGTTGATTAAATGAACAATGCTCGGGCCAGCCAAGAATAGAAGTGACACATAGTTCTTGCGTGTGACGTTTCCTCCAAAAATTTTCAAAGTATATATCATTCCTGGCGGACTACCAGCCGTCATGGTGGAAATTAAGCAGTCACCATCGACCGTCAAAACTCTCTTACTGTTCTTAACGGAAAAAAAAACGCTTTTACCGTCCAACGCGCCTTTACGCTATCCTCGCCCCGTGAATCTCTCGGCTGCAGCCGCCCCACACGGCGCGTCAACTCACTTCCACTGCCCTGCCGGTACAGCTTTAAACCCCCCCCCCCCCCCCCCCCCGGGGTTCTCCCCGACCACCCAGAGTCCAGGCCAGCGAGCCCTCATCAAAACTATGTCTCTCCAAATCGTGCTCCTCTGGAACACTGTATATCTACTTGGTTGAACCTAGCCCTGGAAGCCAAGCTGAGAGAGATTTTAGAGAGAGGAGGAGGAAGAGTTGAAGAGAGGGTTTGGGTTTGACCAGATCCACCGGTGGGGTGGGTTTGGCTTAAATTTTTTGGGGGTTGGTGGAGTCTGAGCTCCGGGGCTGCTCAGGAACAGGCCCTTTCTCTCATCTCCACATCTCCTCTTCCTCAATCCTCTCGCTTCCTATCTTTCTCTGTGTCTCTCCATATAGATACTATTTTTCTATTCCTGTGTGTCCTCCAGATGCCGTGGGGAGGACGAAGATTCCATCTTGATCGATCGGTCGATCCATCAATCCAAGAATCAGTTGGTCCGACCATTTTTCGCTCTTCCATGAGCTTCTGATCGATCCCGAATTGTAGGTGTGTTTTTCTCTTTTCCCCTCGCTGTTTCTGTTGTTTTCCTGTTTCGGGGACTTCTAAAGATTGGATTTTTTTTTTTCTCGGGTTTCTTCTGTCTGCTTCTTCCCCGATTCCGATTTTGGGTTTGGGTTTTAATTTCTGATCGCTCAAATGTTTCTTCTTTGATTTATTGCAATGGGACTTTGATTTGGGGTTTTGCTCTTTCTAATTACTCATTTCGGTTCTAAAAGCCATGATTTTTTTTTTCTACTTTTTTTTTTCTTTTAATTTTATGGGGATGAGTTGATGAATTGGAGTTCTGGTCGTATTCCCATACTTCATTAAGATTTTCAGTTAAGTTTTTTCTATTTAATTCCTTTCTTTCAGGGATCTTGGGTTCGCATCAAATTCTGCAAGGAATTTTGCAAAAGAGGAAAGAGCTTTTTCATGGGAAAAAGAGGAAGAATTCAGATCAGCTAAAAAAAGGCTCGGTACAATGGGAGGGATTTGCTCAAGGAAATCAGCTGTGGACAAATCTCCCAGCGAAACTACTCTTGACGTCAATGGCTTCAGAGATCCCGGGCCAATGCCGAGCCATTCTCATGATAAGATGCAATGCAATTCCTCAGTTCTGCCTATCGGAAAAGCTGTTGAGAATCAGCTGCAAGAACAATCCTTCTCCAATTTGGCGGTGCCAGACTCAGGGAACATCCTGACTGGTGCTGAAGAGGCTAAGGAGCCGCAATTGTCCAGGGCTTTGTCCCAAAAATCCAGGTCAACTAACTCAAAGTCCACTGGCTCTGCTAAAACCGGGACTACCAAGGCAAGTCCATGCTCGAATACTTTACCTGTTCTTAATTGTATAGAAGGGGAAGTTTTTGAGAACAACTGATCTGTCGGCTTTGAAATAATATAATTGTTTATAATGGCAAGTTTCTTTTGGGTAGTCCTAAATCAGTTGCAATGCAAGTAATGTGTGAAAGCTGTCACGAGTGAGTAATGACAAGTCTCTTTTGGCCGATGAAGGTGCACGAAGTGACTGAATATGCAGTGACAGTCTGAGATGGTTTAGTTTGAATTAAGCATTCCTGCTTTTCATTCTCGTTGCAAATGCTTTTGAGAAATGATGACACAGACATGAAGCTGATCCTTGTTCTTTGTAACTGCAGAAAAATATTAAAGCATCAGAACAACACTGTCATTCCCATCTTAATGACTCTTTTCTATTTTCTTGGTTAAAACACATTTCCAACAAGAAGTACAGTCTAGCCTTTGGCATCTGTTGTCAATAATAATAATAAAAAAAATAGAATGCAGAATTGGAGAGAACCTTGTTTGCTTGTTTTTCCTTGTTTTAAAAAGTCGATTGATGATCACAGTTTGACAGTTCTGAAGGATATGAAGAAGTGAAGGGAAAATGAGAGGAAAAACTGTGCTCCGAAGGTGATGGTTGTTATGAATATGTGGTTATTTGAGAAAGCAAATCTTTGGATTAGCCTTTTGAAAGGAAAGCTGGACCTTAGAAGCAGTAGTGCCCGCATCAGTCAATGCTGTAGAGCCGAGATCAAACTGCTGCTTGTGATTGTTTTTCCTATTGGAACTGCTATTGTTCAGGTTCGGAACTGAGAGTGGAGGAAGCTTGTAATCGGCACCAGAATGAGATTGTACTTGGAATTTGCCCATAAAAAACAATCAAGTCCAATAACATTTTCTCAGTCTTCAATATAATACATCAAAAATCTGCTAGACAGAACAATATTAAAGCAGAATCTTATGGTGTTGGGGGTAGTGTTTTGGGGCTAGAATGGTCATGTGTCTTGTGAACCAGGGTGTTGTTACTGAAGATGGATATGACGGGTTGGATTTTGTAAATGGAAATTATTATGAAGATCAGGAAGTAGGAAATTCTAGCATATTTGTTAAGGATTAGATATTTTGGTGGGAGAAAGAATGGTACTCTAGGTTTCTTGTCAATTTTGAAAGCTATCATGATGTGCAACAAGGTTTTCCTTGTTGAAATCAGGTTGAAATATGGGATATTGTACTAGGTTTTAAATGGACATTTAGGTTCAGGAGTGCGTCCTTCCCAAAAGCTCTTGTAATTTTTGGTTTCACCATTAATCTTGATGCATTTGTTAGACATATTTCAGCGGATGGTATTCAGGGTGATTGTGTTCTCCATGAATGTTTGCAAATTACACATGCATAGGGAAGAGATGTTTTTAGAAAGAAGCCAAGAAATTTAACAATGTTAAGGTACAAAAGCTGTGGTTCATTACACTCTTAAATGTAAGCTTGTGTATCTTTGTTCAGTGCTGGAGATTGTATTTGGCTCTGCAGGTAAATTTCTCATTGAGGTCCTTGTTATTGACACTGATGATGGGGGAAGCTGACATTCTTGGTATGGATATATGTGGAACACCATAGTACCTTATTGCAAACATTTAATTGAATCTTTCAGATAGACTTTTGCAAGATTTGTCTTTATTAGCTGAGGCCTTTGTGTAGCGTAGGTCGAAGCCCTTTTGAGGAATATGGAAAAGGAAGTCCAACAGGATGGGCTGAAAAGAAGATTAGGATGGAAATATTGAGGTAGAATTTGGAGGCAATTTAATTTGGCATTGGATGGGAGGCAAACTTAAAGAAATCCAACATATTGACCAGAAATAAATGAGATGGGGCCTTTCATGTTTATAACTCTTTAAAACTTTTTTGCTTTTGCCTGACCATGGTATAGCACCTACCTTTGTACATGGCTTCAATTGCCATCAAACAACCTCCAGATCTTGCAACCTGTAATCTTTAAGAAGTGAATATGCTTAAGAAAGAAAAATGTCACCGGTTTGTTCTTAAATTTGTGCCTTTCATCAACACATAAACAAGAATTCAAAGGACATTTATGAAGTTGTTGAATATGATCTTAATTGATAATGGCTAGTGTGATCCATGTTAATTTTTATCATATTAATAAGGGTCTTCATTCAAATCCAATGTTCATTATTTGTATATCTATGATAACCCCCATTTTTTACCATAATGCCCATTTGTTGAATTGTTTAGTTTCAAACTCCTAATCAACTCTTTTATTTTCTTGTCGTTCTGCTTGTGCTGTACTATCTGCACCTCTTGCCCTAGGTCAAGATTTTAACATTGTGCAATCATGGGGATTATGGGATGGTCAATGAGTATATTAAGGATCTCATGCAGCAGCTTCTTCGCATTAGGGTTGCAAATAAATTATCACATACTAGGGGGAAATCAGATTTGGGCTGGTTTGAAAATTCTCCTTATAAACAACAGATAACAATGAATTGAGGTAATTAAAGAGGTAAAAGAGAAGGTAAATGGTGGATTAGAGAAGAAAGCAGGTTGAGAGAATAGAGTCCAGAATTAAGGAAAACAACCACAATGGAGCTAACTCAGTCAAAATATTCCACAAATTATACATCATTTATCATTCATCATGGACCTCTATTATTAACTCTATAACCCCACAAAAGTATATAATTTTAATAATCCTAAAAGGACTTCCAACTTGTAATGAACCTCGGACCTAACTTAACTGAGGTATCTGAATTGGACTCCTTAGGAACTGAAAGTTGCACCACTTTAAAACTGCTCATTTTCTTTACGAGAGGCAAACAACTACTTCCTAAAAGTAGTAGAGTTTGTACTCTGGTATAATCTTACTATAGGAAGCCACAAAACCGTTTGAAAACATGATTGTGATGACTTAAACCTTTTCTGTAATTAAGCTGGATCTAAAGACAGGCATTCTACTAAACAACCACTTGGGAAAATGCCCTTAAATTAACATGAAAACTGCATGACATTATGGGCACAAAACTGACTCCCAGAAGACTCAGTAAAGATCCCTAAGATTCAATCAAATGGCAATTAACTGAAATTAAACACCAAGAATTAAAAGTATCTGAATTTAAACCTAAACTACATCATATGCTTCCCCTGTGTGGATCTTCTGATCCATGATCTGCCGTACCGGCCGGTACGGGCCGTTACGTATCGGTCCGGCTTGGGACTGGTACCGGATCAGCATGAAATCCGGTACCCGTGGTTTATTGTTGGAGGACTGGTACGGGACCGATACGGACCGATTCGGGACCGGTACGGGACCTGTCCGGGCCGCTACCGGTACGCCGACCGGTATCGATACAGCGGACCTTGTTCTGATCCACTAATGGATCTCCATAATTTGGTGGCAAGTTTGCATGTACGATTTGCTAGTCATCATACAATTAGATGGTTAAACACTTAAATCGGTGCTATATCTGAGAAGGCTAACACTACATCTGATCTAATCGAATTCTGCCTAAACCTATGAAAAGGCTCTAGCATCTGACTTTAAGAGGGCATCATATTGAAGTTTTGAAGGAGAAATTTTAATTGGATATTAGTCCATTGGGCTCTTCTTTTTACTCTTACTTTTATTCTTCTTTATAGATTCTCCTCATGTTCTCTTCTTTCTCTCATTGTATGATTCTATTTATTTGATCCACTTCCCCTTTTTCTTCTGTCTCATTTAATTTTTTCTCTCTTTTCTTATGACAAACTACAGGTATATATATAGCAGGTTATTTCTGGGTCATAAGGCCTAAATTCATACATGGAAGAATTTGCTTTGGTAACTATAGAAAAGGAGTTGTTTGCTGTTATTTCAGACAAATCAATCCCAAATCTTACCCTAAATTGGTCCAATACTTGAGGTGTCCAAATATAATCTAGGATACATCATGTACAAAGTAAAATGAGCATGGTGAAATAATGAGAATTTACTTTTGCAATGAAAGCAATATGTAGTGATCTTGAATTGTTCATGGTGGAAATGGCACTCATGACTGATCTCACGTGTTTGGTTAGAGAAGGAGCTGTTTGTTGTTATTTCAGACAGATCAATCCCAAATCTTACCCTAAAGTGGTCCAATACTTGAGGTGTCATGTCCAAATGTAATCTAGGATATGTCATGTACCAAGTATAATGAACTTGGTGAAATAGTGAGCATTCACTTTTGCAATGAAAACAATTAGTGATCTTGGAATTTCATGGTGGAAATGGTATTCATGACTATCTCATGTGTTTGGATAGAGGAAATGGAGACTTTTGAAGAGCAGAGAATTAGGTACAATGGTTAAGTCTTCTCGTGAATGTGGGACTACCTCATGATCTACCATCTTTAAAGAGATTATTATGCTGTGATAAGCAAGTTTCCCGAATATGTCACCTTAAATTTAGTGAGTGAATCTCCAAATGGCTTTCAAGTAAGAAAACAAGCTAAGTTAAGCAAATATTTTGGTTGGATTTGTAATGATTCCTGTAGCTGCATTTTTTCAAAATGAGAAGCGGCATTAAAGCATATGGGGCTTCTCTTATTGAAGGGAGATTAATAAAATGACGAGGGATGACCATTCACATGAGGGAAACCCTACATCAGCAAGGTCATGACTGTTGCAGAAGCCAGAACTTTTATTAGCATGCATGACTTATAACTGTAATAATATAAGGGGGCTTAGTAAAGCTCTCACTTTGGCCGGTCAAATAGGTGAGTCAATATAACTTGTGCATCCTGAAAGACATCCATCTTTGAAATGGAAAAAATGTGATTGACTTTGCAAGGGAATCTAGTAGTGGCAGCACAAACGGCTTATTACCAGATTGGTAGGGATGGATGTTCTATGCACGGGCATGTTCAAAGTTCCAAAAATCTTGATAACCCTCATTTTTCATTCTTTAAGCATTTTTCAGATTAAAGCAATACAAAACCTATCAGCTCCTGGATATTTATAGCTGATCGCACAAGTACATTCCTATGATGCTGTTAGCTTCACGATTGCCGCTATCTTGCTATGTTTTGAATTTCAAACAGAGTTAATATCTTTTCATTCTTGGATTACTAATTAAGCAGGTTTTGTTAATAAATTCATATTATATTGCTTGTAAGCAGGTTATATCAGTAGTTTTCTATTGAATTTGTCGTGTTGTTCCATAGGAGGTAAATTCATTGACTAGACTGGGTAATATACGATGGTTGGGATTCCTGCTTAATGCTTTCCTAGATCACTTTGCCAATACTTGCACTGCAAGTACTGTCTTGAGTATGGATAACAAGCCATTAGCTATAGTAGCTACCAAAACCTGTATCTTTTACTTATTACCTACCAGTATGCGTTAAACAAAATTGCATGATGGAACCTCAAGAGTCAAGATTCTCTAGCTTGTCACTCAAAAATATAGGAACTTTCTTTGTATTGTTGTATGTGATCTTACATTTTGGTTTTCCAAGTCCTTGTTGTTTCACTTTCCGCATTTTGTTCACATATTCCTGCATAATCTTACAATTTCCAGTATGTACAATTATGTGTTCAGTCTTTGCTGACTTTTTATGCCTCTTAAACCTACTTTCTTGGATTTCTCCATGTACCTTCACTGCTTCAAATGTCCTATATTTTGTAATTTACCATAGTTTTTTTAGATGTGTGTTAGCTCCTTAAAGTAATTATCATTTCTCCGTTGTTGAGATTCTTTACCTAGATGCTTTAAGATGCTAATTTTGCATAACAGGTTTCAGAAGTGAGCTCCTATTTAGGCAGGGCAGGTACTGTAGGGCTTGGGAAAGCAGTGGAGGTATTGGACACACTTGGTAGTAGCATGACAAGTTTGCACCTCAGTAGTGCTTTTGTATCAGCTACGACAACAAAGGGCAATAAAATATCTATTTTGGCTTTTGAGGTTGCCAATACAGTAGTTAAAGGTGCCAATCTTATGCAGTCACTGTCAAAAGAAAGCATAAAACATTTGAAAGAAGAGGTGCTTCCCTCAGAAGGCGTGCAACATTTGATATCTAAAGATATGGATGAGTTACTAAGGATTGCTGCTGCTGACAAAAGGTTCACTGTTGAAGTCATTCGTTCATTTTGTTCAGATTCAATTGCTTAAAAGTATCACATATTCAATTTCAATAATTTTCAAATGGACATTTATTTTGATGAGATTCTATTTTTTTAGTATCTCACTCCTCATAACTGTGGATGCTTTGTTCAATGCATTCTACCTCTTCAATAAAGGATTGACTTCTGATGTCATGTCAACAGGGAAGAATTGAAAGTGTTCTCTAAAGAGGTTGTCCGTTTTGGAAATCGTTGCAAGGATCCTCAGTGGCATAACTTGGATCGTTATTTTGACAAGTAAAAATTCATCCGGCTCCTTTGTAGTTATGGCTGAATGCTTTTTGGTTTTCGCAGCATTCACATGTATATTTTGTAATTGTATATGATAGACTAGCATCAGAACTTACAACTCAAGAACAGCTGAAAGAAGCGGAAGCAGTGATGCAGCAACTGCTGACGTCAGTTCAGTATACAGCTGTGAGTATCTTTATTTACTGATTTGGTTGAGATAAGATGGGTGTCTTTTATCTAATTGCATATCTTCAGCTGGTCCGCTATGATGTTAGATGCAAAATAACCATGACTGTTTTGATGCATGTTAGGCTGAGATGATGCTTTAGCTGTTGGTAGGCATGCTTGAGATGATGCATTGAAAAAATGTGCAAAATAAGTGGATTGAATGAAACTTCAACGAGGTCAAGTGCTGCTTCTCTTTCATGAACATAATTATCATGGATTTTAAGTGCCAGTTGGCACAGCGGCAAGACAGAATATACTGTGCCTATGCCTTTCCAGCATGCAGCACAAGCACAGCACCAGAAATTCCCAAGTCAATTCTTCATCAATCTAATTGAATATCTACTGAACATCTTCCACTGAGATAAACCTTAAAAAAAAATGATAAAATTATTCATTTTAACTATTGTCACATGCATCCTCACCACTTACAATAATAATCTGCGTTTCTTGTATCTTCCCACTCTTCTTCTTAGTCATTTGTGGCTTCTAGCTTGCGATTTACTTGTTCTCCTTAGTAATGCCTTAGCTGGTTTCAAGCTCCTCATTATCACTCATTTTGGGTTTGAGATCGTCATGGACATCGGTGTTATTGGGTTTGATCTTCTTGATGCCAACCTTTTCTGGGTCATGGGTGTTTAATTTATCATCACCCTTCCTTCGAAGATTGTCAGTCTCTCTGCCAGAACTCAAGGGATAGAGAGATACAGGGGTTGTTCTTTGACGGAAGCTATAACCTGCAAATATGTAAAAGATAGGTATTTAAATGCATTTAATTTGTAAAGCGAGGAGCTATAATGCTATATGCAAAAAAAGAATCTAGGTTTCTAGCAATCAGGGGAAATGTCAGTACATTATAATTTTTCATACTGATATTTAATCAAGAAGTGTTGTAAATTTTTTTGCTTTATTCTAATATTTTTGCAGTATATTCATTTATGTATATGGATAGCCTGACCATCAACTTCTGTATGATCTTGGCTACTTTTTTCCCAGTTTCCATACTTAGGGCTTTTTTCTTGGTTTTTTCAATTTTACTTACAATTAATATTATTATCGTTTGTTTCTTTTAGGAACTGTATCATGAGTTACATGCCTTAGATAGATTTGAACAAGATTATCGGAGGAAACAACAAGAAGAGGATAATCCAAATGCAGTTCAAAGAGGTTAGTTGCTCTTGTATCTGACCTTCTAAGCTAGTATGATGGAGATCATATGTTACATCTCATATCTTTTACCTTGTTGTGGCCATTTCTGTATGGCTGGCTATGTCAGTTTTTTGAGCAATCTTATGCTCAGTTTGGATACTTAATGGAGGAGAGAAACAAGGGAAGAGAAAAGAAAAAAAGAAAAGAACAAGTGGTTCTCTCTGCTTTTGCTCAGACTAGGGAGAAAAGAGAGGAAACTTTTGTGGCTGATAAGGATATTAAGAAGTACTAATCGAATGCTCCTTTCTTTTCTTTCCAAATCTCTCCACCATTCGAGAGAGAAGAACATTGAGTCAGGATAGAACCTCTTCTCTCCATTTTTTCTCCTCTCTTCCCATTTTATATTGTAATGAGGGATTTTTTTTACTCTCTTCTTTGTAGGATGGCAATACTTAACCTGTTTAACTTGATTCAACCCATTTTAGGTTGGGTTAGGTGACCTATTTAATAAAATGGTTAGGTTCAAGTCTGGATTTTTGACCTGCTTAATAAAAAGGTTACGTTCGGGTTGGCAAATTTTTAACCTAACCTAGATCCGACCCGATTGCCTCCCCTACTCTTTTGTATCTATTCTCTTGCTCTCCAAATCTCTCAATCCAAACGAAGTGTTGGTCATCTCTAGAAGTATTGGATAATTCTTCAAAATAATTAGATCTTTTTCATGGTGAGAAAGTGATAATCTTTAATATTTAATCACTAATGGCATCTTTTAGATTTTCGAGCTATAGCATTGGTTATATGCTGTTAAAGTACATGCATAATTTATGCCTCTGTATATATAGATTTTTTTTATAAGTTAGATGGTGCACATATAACACATTTCATCATATTTTGGATAATTTATATAATATGATTAGATTATTAATCTGGGTATGTACTAAATCTTTATATGCAAATTAATTAATGTGGTGGTGTTACTAAGACACCTGTTAATCTCATAACGTACTAAAACTTTATACGAGAAGAGGGCATCAAAATCTGTCCTCTCTCACATTTGCTCAATATCAAACAGTTAAGAAGTGAAGCTAAGATGCCATGCCAATATAGGCCAAATGCTCTTCCATGCCTCGTAAATTGGCTTTTCTTTCATAAGAGAGTAGAAAGAGGGAAATTAGAAAATTCCGACAATATATAGTAATTGGAATAGTGAGATGAAAAAAAAGTATAGTAGAGGAGCTAAAAGCAGAGGACAAGTGTTTAAGCAAGCTAGAGAGTAGATAAATGTTTTCAAGCAATAAAAACTTGAAGCAGACCAATAGAAACAAAAGAAATGTAAATGAAAAAAATGAGAAGAATAAACTGCGGTGATTAATATTTGGAAAAGGAAGTGAATTTTTTTTACAGTATACTATGGCATAGAAAACAAAGCTTAGGAAATCTAGCAAAATATAGAAGATAATTCTGATAATTTGACAGCTTGCAGATTTAAATTTCCCCTCTAATCAACACTGAAGCTAGGAGTCTCAACATGACATATTGGGGGAAGAAGCTGCCGCCTAAAACCAGAGATGAAAACGGAAGACTATGGTTGACAGCGCTGATTACTATAAGTATATGCATATTTTCATCACCCATGATCTCAAGAGGACGCCCACTCTGTTTCAAGTTTCTTCAGACCTGTCTTGCCCTTGATCTATATATCTCTAAATCCCTCTTTATCTCTTTCTCTTCTGAGGGAGGACAAAAGAGAAGGAGGCGGGAGAAGATGATTGGTTTAGTGGGTAGGAGGCAAGTTTGCAGGGCAGGAGATGAGGTTCAAGGATAGAAGAAAAATAATACTTTTTATCTTTTGTTTGAGCCTTCAACAAACTGGAGAAATCAGGTGCCTTTGACAATCGGAATGCGACCTCTCACAACCACCAATCAGAGGTTCTGGGAAAACATCATGAAAGGGTTGGACATTGCAATCCTATTGTTCGCTTTTTCTCACAATAAAAAAAATTTTTGGCCCCTCTATTCCTTATCCGATCCTACCACTTTTGGCATTGTAAAAATGGGTTGTGGGTTAAACTTGCAATAAACCTAGAGGTTTGATATGACCCTAGTGCAACCAAAGCTAGTTTTACACTTTTGGGGCTAGTTTTTCCAAAATATTGACTTGAACTCGTTGAGATACACATCCATCATCTCAATTTGCATTCCAAATGACAGGTTGTATTATCTGGTTACAACAGGAAGGTGGATGTTGTATCTTTAATCTCTAGTTATATACTAACTTTCCACATTATTATCCGATATTTTAAAGAGAGCGGGAGGTGGGGTTGGTTTTTAATCTTAGTTTTCACCTCTACTGGTACAAAGGCCACTTGAAGTGTGAGATACAAGGACTACAACATCTTGAACCATGGGTCATCTTTCACTCTTCGTTTTTGACACCCAGCCACTGTACTCCATGCCATCATATCTTCCTACTAGCTACCTGATCCTATCTCTTGGACAATCTTATTCCCTTTTTTGATGGCTACTTCCTCCACTTCGTCATTGCAAATGACACCTCTACACATCCTCATGGACTACCCATCATCTCTTCTCAGTCAGTAAATTACACCCCACTCCGTCTGTCTTCCTCCTTAATAGCCCTCTTGTAGGTGGCATTAGTGTTACAAAATGGTGCTAGACGTTGATGAAAAAAGAGGTGGAGATATGTGGAAGGATGCAAGGCAGAGTTTATAGAGGTTGCAGGTGGAGCACTTGGGGGAAGATAGGTCAGAAGAGATGTGGCAATGGCAGCAACAAATATACTAGTGGTAGGAGTGCTGTGTTAAAATATGTATAGCTCTAACCAACAGATGGATAGTGGTATGGTAGAGCAGCACAAAAAAGATCTATTTCATTTTTTAAATTTTTTTTCAAGCAAAATTAAAATTAAAATAGTATAACTCTGTAATAGATGCATTGAATTTTTTTTATCAACTATTTCTTAATAAAAATTATGATTGAAATGGTATAGGTCCATTTTATGGCTAGTCAACTACTGAGATAGTCTCCTTTATCCTAATGAGGGCATCTTGATTAATACATTAAGTAAAAATATGCACATCACTTGATTTATTGCAGTAAGAGATTAATAGGCGATCGTAGCAATCATTACAATCAAATTAGTTAGAAATGCATAATGATCCAAAATTATCATATGTTAATTAATCTTTTGCAATAACTTTATTGGGATGCAAATGATTCTGCAAGGTCGTATGAGAAAATGAACCTACTGAGCACATACCGTACAGCCATGATAACATAATGCAAAGAGTGAGGAGCGACAACTAAGTTGCTGTTTTTGTTTGGCACATTTTATATCTAGTTTAGAGTATTCTGAAAAACTATAGTTGTGCTGGATTCAACTCATACATATATAAGCACTGTATGATAGATAGTATATATGCAGCTAAGTAAAAACGGTGCCTGTATCAATGTAGATAGTATGTGGATACAACGAACTAATATTGATGCTTCTATTCATTTATTTTATGTTCTTATTTTTTTGAAATGATTTTTTCTGTAAGTAACTTTAGTCTTTGAACTTTCTGAATCTATTTTTCTTTGTTCTGCCAAATGTTGGATGATGCAAGTTTCTCGTTGATACATAGGGGACAATCTCCAAATTCTAAGGCAAGAGTTAAAGAGCCAGAAGAAGCATGTCAAAGGCTTAAAAAAAAGATCACTTTGGTCCAAGAATTTAGAAGAGGTAGGTAGGTTTAATTTACATTTGATGTCTTCCATGGCATTCAATGTACAATTTAATTGTAGAGTCTTATCACTTGTAATTTTTCCATATTAGAACAGTTCTATGTTCTTGTGTAAGTTAGGTTTATGTCCAAGCTGTCAAATGCCATAATATGAATGCTAGCTATGGGTGTTGAAAGAGATTTCTTTTCTCTGCTCCGGTTAAAGGAACTTATATACTTCTTCTGTAGGTCATGGAGAAGCTTGTAGACATTGTCCACTTCTTACATTTGGAGATTCATGGTGCATTTGGAAGTGCTGGTATATTACTTTAACCTTCTATTTACTTGTGTAAGACCATTTTCTTTGTTCTTCACTGGTGCTTAAAACCTAGTGAACTGCTATGAATTCCTTTGTTGTTACCTTCTCTCTGGGACATTGTTCAAAAACAGAACCAACAATTGGAATACTTGATCATCAGTGTCCTCAATCCCTCATCATACATCAGCAATTGTCTTAACCTTTAGCAGATTGTGTTCACTTACATTTCCTCTTGTCTATTGCAATTTTTTTATCTTGATACCTGCTTTCATGATTATAAGGGTGAGCTAGATCTGGTCAAGGACCTGTAAACTTTGTTGGTTGTATAAACAGATTAACATTAAGACAGAAAGCTTTGTTTAGACAATGATTCAAAATGGAGGATGCTCACTGGTTGAGTTAGTAAAGTCTTTCATGTGGATATAAAGGAGGCCAATGTTTGATTCGACCCTTAGCCCAATTTTTCACCAGGCTTCCATCCATTCGAGAGAGAGAGAGAGAGAGAGAGAGATTTAAAACTGAAATGTCTTTGCTGATCTGCACATCATGCTTACATGTTTCCCTGAATAAGCGATTGCAGCTTTTTCATGTTATCATATGTAATTTCAGTTTTGTTGTCCGAGACCATATTTTTAATGATTTGGAAGGGTTAGAGTTTCACGAATAAGGCTAATGTTGGTGATGGGTTGGCACAGAACATATGGGTGCTGTATTCTGCTGTCGCAAGTACTTGGTTGTACCCACATGCACAAATATTTGATAATCTTCATTAATACACCAAAGATACATGAACATATACTACAGAGTTAAATGTGTTAGATTGTGTTCTTGTGTTTGCTAAGGAATGAACCCATGTGCTTTTGTAATACACTACTGATTCTTAGATTCCTCACACCATTACCACTTAGCATATATGGCTGTTGTTTGTAAATTTTCAGAGTATAGGAATTCTTCTGATCAATAACTAAAATAGATCTTTTCTATAATTTGAATTAATCATCTTTTATTTGAATGAAGCATAAAATCTTCAATGTAAATTTTGGAACATTGGCATGTATTTCATATTTGTTAGTTTCAGTTGTGCCTGTAGAAGTACTCAAGTAAATGTTATCTATATTTATTTGGCATCTTCCACTACATCAACCTTCTTTTTTGAGTAATTTATGTTTTCATTTTAGTTTCGCTGCAGAATTATGTAGACCATTTTTATTACTATTTTAAATTAATGTAGTTGATAACAGACATTGAATTTTACTTTTCCAAGGAATGAATGATGAAGAGAAATTTACAAAACTTGATCAAATAGTTCTTCCAAGGCTTGCTGGTTAATGTTATGGCTTTTGTGGTTATATATGTTGTTGAAAGAAATTTTTGTTTATCAAACTGTAGATAGCGATAAACCAGTTAAGGCATCTGTCAACAGTCATAAAAGATTGGGTCCTGCTGGCCTTGCATTGCACTATGCAAATATCATCAGTCAGATAGACACACTCGTAAGTCCTGGCTCCATTTGACATCTATTATTGTCGCACTTTTATTGTTATTTTGTGCTCTAACAAGTTTGTTCCTTCATTTGATATTTGGCATTGTCCAAGAATATTATCTCTTGGAGTACTCATGAAAATCCATATTTATATTATTTTCAATTCATGCAATTTATATTTTGTTTTTCCTCAAACTTAATGCAATGTAAACCATGCGCACTGTCATACTTGTAATCTTATCTCATTTGTTTTAGTCATCTGTTCATTCAGGTGCTTACTCATGTTTTTGCGGAGCAAAGGCATCTTAAATCTTTGAGGAATATTATCTAATTATATTGCCTTTGCTCAGTGGCATTTGTACTGCCTGTTCGCACCTCCATCGATACTCATAAAATAATATTAGACTGCTGAAAACCAAATGTTGTTTTGAAATAATTGTTCTTTTAGGCAAGAATATTTCCATATGGGTTTACATTTGCTGCATTAGTTAGATATACCTCAAGAATATGTGGTTAAAATAAAAATTGTGATATATGAAATCAGTTTATGAACATTTAAGCTACTAGAGCAGTAGGTTAGTCTGTGTTATCTATAAGATTTAGTTCAAAAGGGAACTCCTTAGTAAATTAGTGGGACCTAATGAACCTTGTTCTTAACTTTATGCTTATCATTGTAAGAATCTTGATGTAGAACATTGCAGGTTATCTAGGGAACTTTGGCATCATATTCCAAACTGAAAACATACTAGCAACAGAAAACAATAAATTGATCTTAGCAATAGTTTGTTGTTTTGTAGCATTTATAACTAATGCAGAATATGGTTTTCTAAATAAAGGTGTTAGCTAGAGATTTTAATTGTTGTTCCTGAACAACATGCCTTGTTTAAATGGGGATTTATTAAGCATGTCTTGATACTTGTTTCGTTCTGAAGTTACTTTATGAGGAAGATGATATGTTTATGTTTGAAGCTTATCTCTTCTGCCACTGTCCTTACTGTGAAGGGTATTTCTCATCTTTTTAATCAATCATTTTCTTTTGTTCTTCTAATACAGGTGTATTTGAATATTTAGCCCTAATTTTGACTTTGCATATTTATGGAGATATTAATATTATTGATTTGTTGGCAAACTGCTGATAATTTTTTTGAGCAATGCCCAGGATCTGAATCCTGGACCTCCCAAAGGGCAAGTCCTTGAGGTGAGGTGCCAACCGAGTGTTTTAACAGTTGTGGGCAAACTGCTCACAGTTTCATGTCAACTCTTCTACTATCTTTCCAAACCTGCAGTTTTGTACCCATTTTTTCCTTGAACATGCAATTTTTCTGACATGCTTTCTTTAGAAGCATGTCAATTGGGTGATCATAGTTACTCAGAAGGTTTATAAAATTTTAATACAAAAATTGATTTTTCAGTTTAGATACATCTCTCTCTAACTATAATTTAGTTATTCTTCAGGTTTCTCGGTCAAGTTCTGTGCCTCAAAATACAAGGGATACATTGTACCAAGGATTGCCACCCTGTATAAAAAGTGCTTTGCGATCTAAATTGCAATTGTTTCAAGTCAAGGAAGAGGTATATAATGTGTCAAAGCTGCCACCTGCTCAAACTCGAGAAGTGACCATGAAAACTAGTTCAACGGATATCTAATTGAAATGCTTATATTCTATATGCACATGCAGCTTACTGTTCCTCAAATTAAAGCAGAGATGGAGAAAACATTGCGATGGCTTGTCCCAATTGCCAATAACACAACCAAGTAATTTTGCTTCCCATATAATGTCTTCCTTCATCAGTGTACTGCCAAGTATAGGACTTTTTAATATATCAAATGATAATTTCCTTATGTGTTTCTGTTTGCTTCTGCAATTGAAACCATATCAGGGCACACCATGGTTTTGGCTGGGTTGGAGAGTGGGCAAACACTGGGTCAGTAGCCAAGTAGCTGATCATTGTTTTCC
Source organism: Phoenix dactylifera (assembly GCF_051530095.1). Classification (NCBI taxonomy): domain Eukaryota; kingdom Viridiplantae; phylum Streptophyta; class Magnoliopsida; order Arecales; family Arecaceae; genus Phoenix; species Phoenix dactylifera. Next base: position 7,751,809 of record NC_143200.1, read on the forward strand.
ATTTTCTTAGAGATACTTTCAAATTTTAGGATCCACATTCCAGATTGAGTTATTTGTACCTTTTTTAAAACTTTCAGGTCTGAGATAAATCGAAAACCAGCTGGGCAGACTGACCTGATCCGGATTGAGACACTTCACCATGCTGACAAGGAGAAAACTGAAGGATATATCCTTGACCTTGTTGTGTGGCTTCACCACCTTATCAGCCTTTCTAGACCTGGCAATGGAGGTGTCAGGTCTCCCATTAAATCCCCAGTTCGCTCGCCCACCAAGAAGGCTTTAACAGTCAAATTGCCTGCACCAAGCGCCCCATCTTCCATGCTCACACAAGAAGACCAAGAAATGCTACGGGATGTCAACTTTAGAAAATTAACTCCAGGAATCAGCAAAAGTCAGGAGTTCGACACGGCAAAATCGAGACTCTGCAAGCACAACAGGTTGAGCAAGAGCAATAGTCATTCTCCAACCAGCAATAGTAAGAAAGACTTCTTTTCAATGAGAAGGCCGTCCATGGTTCCCATTATCGACTTTGACCTTGACAAATTAAAAGCTCTGGATGTAATCGATAGAGTGGATGATCTTAGAAAACCATGATTCAATAGTAAAAGATGAACAATGGATTGGTGAGGCCATCCTGATCGGCATGCCTGGGTTCCTAGTGTCATAGCAGTGAAATTTTATTCGGAAGATAAACGTTCTTATGTAGTGGCAGCCCTAAGAGATAAATTACGAGCAGTGAAGGTGGGATTTTGTATGTAGAGATAGGGATGGTGATCGTGGTTGATTTGTATTATAAAGTTCGGTGGTCGATGTAGAAAGAAAGAATTGGTGCAGCATTACTTTCATGCAATGAATTTTCTAATAATCAAAGTTCTACATGGTTGTCTATGCATAGTTAGTCTACTATAAATGTCGAAGGATTGTAAATTTTTCTCAAACAAGGGAAAAGAAAGTGGAAGACCATTTGAAGTTTGCTGCCCTGAAGGTTCTTGTGCTCCCATACTAACACAAAGTAACCCTCATGTGGTTCCATATCATGCAAGTTTGTTAGACTTCTGCAGTCCCTCTATTCCAGCAAGCATCAGGCCAGTAAGACATAACTATTGTGTCAATAAGCATCATGCTAGCGAGATATGTTGCATTTGCAGAAGGGAGATGAAACTTTGGATAAGCTGTCAACTTTATTCTTGCTCTTTATCAGATGTATGTTGAGCATGTTTTGTGTGTCAATTTCCTGTGATTCTGTGTCTATGCAGTTCTTCATGTATGAGCTTCTCTTCTGTTCAGAGGAGGCCACACCCAACTGGCGCAGAGAACACTCCAATTTACCAGCGCTTGCACTACACGCATTCAGGGACATGAGCCTGCTAAACAACTAATCTCCAGAATAGCAGAGCTCTTGAATGTCATAATTAGATGCTCTTGCGCCCAGCCTGAATAACCTGTTACCACAAGTTGAGAAAACAAGAACCGGTAAATAAACTGGATCACAACAATCATCTATACCATAAGAGATGATTGATTATCTATAAAACGTTCTCTAACAATTTGTGATAATCAAAGAATCAGCATGAGCAATAGCATTTGTATATCTAGCTAAATTCTCACACTTTGCATATCATATTTGAGATTACAGCTTCGAAACAAAATTCAGCACTAAAAAACCTTGTTTGCTGAGGGAAAGACCTGCTCTTCATGGATGATTTAGATGTAAATACAAAAGATTTTGTTCACATAACATATTTTTCAACAATCATACACAAGCTGCTCTTTTTTCTTTCCCCCAAGAAAACACACGAGCTGCTTGTTCGAAAATCATGTATTATGTTACAGCCACCATTGATCTTTCTTGCTAGTGTAGGTACTGTGTCCACCCCCAGATGATCGAACCTCACCTCATCTACATTGTTTTGGAGCTGGAGATTGCTCAACTAAGAATGGGCAGATGTCCAGCTTCAACAGTTTCATCTTGGAGGCCTCTCTAGCTCAATCCAACATAATTCCCTTTCCTCAAGTTGCTCAAGATGCGAAAAGCAGCCTGGCTAACACCGCCATCGAACAAACGAAGGGGAAGTTTCTCAAGAAATTCGCAATCAAATAGTAATGCCAAGCACACTGCTCAGCATTAACTGTAAGTAGCAAGTGTACATAAATATATCATGCAGCAAATGGAAGCATATATTTTCCTGCAGCGACCATCTGCATCAATCCTATAGCGCTTGCAGAGAATTTCTGAACCTGTTAGAACCCAGTAAATGCTATCAGCAGCATAATAGAATGTGATAAAATGGTAGCATTTCGCTACTGGTTAATTGATGGAAATGTAAACATAAAGTAATGAAAATTTTACAACTGACCGATCCATTTTCAGAGGATCCTGTGCTTCAATAAAATTGCTATAGAATACAGGGAAATCTCCAAGTATTTGCTAATAACAAGCTAGAACTGTCTGAATTGAACTTAATAAAACACATAGAGAACAAGACAATTACTAACGTGATTTATAAATAGAGACGTAGATTTTATTCCAAAAACCAACCTGCATGGACATTTATTGGTATATGGACAACATTAAAGAACATTTATTGGTTAATTGTTGTCCCTCTACCAAGAGGACCTCTCTAGGTCGCACTTCACCACAATTGCAAATAGTACAAGCTTGATTCTTTTTAATAATAAGTCTAGGAAGTTTTTGATGTAGAGCACCAAAGCATAAACGACCGGGTTAGCCTGAAACTTTGTGAAACTTAGTTCCAATATCAGACAATCAAAAGTACTGAGCTTTTGGTAAGATAAATTTGCAGTTGGTATTAAAACTTTGTGAAACTTAAAAGACCAATGAGAATAGAACCATTGATAGCCAAGGAAACAAAAGCTAGAATAGGAAGGTAGTTTCCTTTGTACAAATTGAACTATAGCAACATATGCTCTATACCCGACATGCTTATATGATATTGATAGCAGGTTTAATTCATGTCAGCCACAATCATAAGATATGCCGACATGATTACCATTTCTTGTACTTTTAAAATTTGAATTTGAATTACAGATGTCAACCTGATAGCAGACTTGATTCATGCAATTACAAGATATGCCTACATAATTATCATATATGGTGCATTGCGAATTCAGCATCAGCCTTGTAATCGTTTTTCATCAATCTTGGAATATTTAAAATTACCATTTATGTCATATTTTAAATTTAAATTTATAATTTATAATTTAAACGCAAATCAATTGAGTCAAGCTTTTCATCTGTATTCTTATATAAGCATGTGTCTATAAATACAATATAATACAACAGTGGCAAAGGCGACCACTATTTTTATTCTCAAAAATTTTCTGTGTTTTCTCCAAAATCTTCTTTTTCTTTTTGATATGCCATGGGAGATCAACAAAAAAAAAAAGAATAATAAAGTATAAAAAATATATAGAACCTTCCATCCTCCAACCAAACCTCCTTTTTTGAGTAGACTGATGGTCTCCCGTCTTGTTGGAGTGGGGTTGTGGTGCTTCTACAAATATAGATTATGCTTGGTTTAGAAATTGCGTTCAACATAACCATGCATACGAATTCAAAGGGGTGAAAGGACTATATATCAATAAATAAATCATTGGAACCATTGGCTTTTCTGTTAAGAAACCCCCCCCCCCCCCCCCCCCCGCATCAAATCCATTTTTTATAACATAGTTTGAAGATTCCGCGATCTAACCACCACGATCACAAAAGAAAAAAATATTACCAAAGTCTGATCCCACTAGGGGTAAAAGTGGATCGGATAATATCCGTCTAGATCTATTTTTATATTCAAAACTATCCAGATATGAATAAATATTTGAGCATAATATCTGTATCCACATCTATATCCGTCAAAAAAAATATGGATATAAATAGACAACTATCTGATCCGTATCTAAATATTCAATTTCATTTGTAATCCTATTTAATTTTATATAGTACTCGTGAACTTTTAAAAAAAATAAATGACCACACTAATATGTTACTAATTTGATTTATCACCTACTTAGTAATATATTTAATTCCGTGGTCATAAAGTTTAATTATTTAATTTATATCTGTACTTATATTTATACTTTTGGTATCCAATTTATATATGTATCTATTTAAAATAAATATAAATATAAATTTTTATATTCGTCTAGTATCTATATCCATATTTATATTTATCAAATAAAATAGATATAGATATAGGCATTCCATCCGATTTCAGCTTAGGTGTCGTTATCGAAGGATCATGAGATGGACCCTCCTCCGCCAACCAACTTCCCACCACGCATACAAAAGCCCAAAGTCACTCCTACACCCGAAAAGCATTCTGCCATTGCCCTTCACTTCAGGGAAGAAAGGTAGCCACCCAAAATGATCAAACTCCTCCTCCTCCTGCTCCTCCTCACCACCACCACCACCACCACTTTGGCCAAACAACCCTATAGCTTCGTCCAAAGCCAGAAGCCAGCCCCGAAGACCCTCCACGAGAAGCTCACCCACCTGCGCGTCTTCTGGCACGACATAGTAAGCGGTCGCAGCCCGAGCTCCGTGCAGGTGGCCCAGGCAGCGTCAACAAACACATCAAGCAGCTTCTTTGGCCAGGTGAACGTGATCGACAACGCACTGACGGAAGGCCCGGCGATGGCATCCAAGCTTGTCGGCCGGGCGCAGGGATTCTACGCGTTGGCCTCGCAGGAGGGTGTAGGCCTTCTGATGGCCATGAACTTTGCTTTCATGGATGGCAAGTACAACGGAAGCACGATCACGGTGCTCGGCCGAAATATGGTGTTCACGCCGGTGAGGGAGATGCCGGTCATCGGCGGCAGCGGGCTGTTCCGGCTGGCCCGGGGCTACGTCCAGGCCAAGACCTACAGTTCTGACATGAAGACCATGAACGCAGTGGTTGAGTACAATTGCTTCGTCCTCCATTATTAAGGTTGTTTCAGTGGTCTTCTTGTAAAAAGAAAAGTCGATCGTCTTCACTGCTGTGGTGCTTCTACTTTCGTTTCTGCAAGTCCTGTGTGCTTCTACTTTCCCACCAGTAAGTATTGTATTTTTAGTACTTTTTAAATAACAAAGACAGAACTGTGGTTGTAAATAATTGTTTGCTCAATAAATCTCAAAAGTAACCTTTGGTGCTGATGTAAATTATTCAGTGGTGGGGATGGAAATCACTTATTTAACATGCATATATAGATCATGTCATGCTTAATTAATCTAGAACATTTTAGTGATCACATCATCAGGTGGCATCAAATCTTATAGTGGGTCTCATTTGTGGAAGTATGGTATAGATTATTGTAACAATTAATATTGGAAATCCAATCTGGTGTTGACATGTCTAAAATAGATCAAGCACCAACTTTGTTTTCCCTACACTGCACGTTTAGAGCCAGTGGTGATTATATTATAGAAAGGTGACAGAGGGCTTACCTAATTCTCACCTACGTATGCCATCTTGATTGCCACGGATTCTAGAGGCAAGTCTATAACTGCATTTAGCGGTCTAGATTGCTCATCTGCCTCCTGTGAACATATATATAGGGTATCTCAAATGGGAAATAATTTGATTAGAGCTTGTGCATGAAATTGTTAGCTAAGCACCACATAATTAGACAAATTAGAAAAGCACGCTGAAAAGATGAAAGTGGTTCAGCTTGCAATCTACAACCCTCAGATTTGTAATTGAGAAAGACAGAGATCAGGAGAGTTCACAGAAATGTCCCAAATTATTAAATGTCATAACCCTGCTTAGGGGTGTTAATAAGTCAGGTTAGGGTCAGGGCAAAGTAGAACAATAATATACAAAATCTTAACCTATGTGCGGCCTGACCCGATCTTACATTGGGGTCAAGACCTTTCAATCTATACCCACCCATAGATGAACCCCAATGATCGGTCCGAGTTGGGTTTAAGCTCTGAAGCATATCCAATCTATTTAGAATCTGGGACAAAATTTGATCCATCCCCAATCCAAATTGAAAAACCCGACCCAAACCCGATCCAGGTTTTCACGTCACGTCAAATTTTACCACCCTGCAGCCTAGCTTTCTGCATCAACAGAACCCATTTCGGAAACCTTTCTTGAACACTTTGTAAGGCTGTAGTAACTCATACATGTGGGAGTATAAGTAATGCAATAGGATGGGGAAAAACGCCTTATCACAGTGTATCTCACATATTAGCAACACTTGAATAGAAGACACCATAACAGCAGGGAACAAAGGAAGGGACAACTGTGACTGAGTGAGGAATGGGCATAGGCCGCTGCTCCTGCAATCCCTAGTTTTCAAAATAAAGCAATTCAACAGAGGATTGGTGAACTCAATCCTCAACCATCTTTAGAATGCCAATGGACAATTTTTAAGAATCTTAGAATGCTAATCCAATCTTTCGCTTGCCAATCTACAAACTCCCCTTGCATGCTCACCAATTTTTGGACATTCTATCATCTGCCTCATTTCATTATGCCTTCGAACTTGCCCGGGAGAGACATCGTACCAGTAAGCAAGGTAACCAAAGGGGCCACAGCTGGTATTGAAACTGCAGAAATACGCCTAGTAGCTTATATGTAGCAACGTGATGAGGAATTGGTGACAGGCCTTATGCAGTTCAAACACCTCAACCCTATTGAAACCCTATGTAATTCACGGCTTAGTAGCTTCGAGACCTGTCAAGTTCCACTCTTCCCACTTCATCATGCAAACCTATACTTCTTGCTTTGATGGCTATCACTGCAATCGTTAGAATTGGTTGGTCGCTTGTTTGATTCGAAGGAGTGCCGCTTTTCTCTGTTTAGTTTGACTCATCGTGTAACAACGACCTGCAGGTATTAACCCTCCCACAACCGAACCAAGATACCTGGAGACAGATTGCGCTGTCACTGATGTCCACAGGCATCTTGATGGAATCCAAAATCACACAGCATTCACAAAACAGAAGAAATCTGAAAGACGTATCAACTTTATATTGTGACTAGGCATTCAAAACCAGCAACCAATTTACTGATGTCAAGGAGCAAGAAGAAAATAAAAGGGATCACTCAATCAAACTGATGTCGAGGAGAAAGAAGAAAATAAAAGGGATCACTTAATCAAAGAATGCTGATGGATCACATATGGCACTCCCAGCAGAGAACCCAGACAGGAAATACTTTATAGCTGGTACAAATTGCTGATAACTCCAGGGAATTATGATCCATAGAAGTATATTTCCATCTGAATTAGAGGGCTGGCAAGTAATGGCTGGAGGAATGAACGGATCTGCTGGCCAAGTTGCAAAAGCCAACCAGTAGTCCTAAAGATAAGGTGGATAATAAGAAAGCAGAAAACAACACTAAAGGAGCTAAAGACAGAATCTGTCCATTAACAAGACCTATACAACCTTAATGAACCACCCCGAGGAATCCTTGGCCTGTGACAAAACAACAAAACATGCACTGCTGCATAAAAGATTGCACCAAAAAAGCTTTGCAACCAAGGTCCTTATCAAAATCTTCAGCGTCCACTCATTATAAGAGAAAAAGATATGGTCACTGACAATAGGTAGGTGGAGTAGTTATTCAACCAATATGATGAGGTTCATCATTTGTTTCCACACCTCAGTTAATATCAGGAAGTGCAACCATGTAATTGACAAAAATGAATTCACACTGTCAATTATTCAAAAGAAAACGTGATAAAGTTTGCAGCATAATAAGAACTTAAAAGGTTACACATCAGAGCACACTGCAACATACTCTGATTAGCTCCTTAATGACCAAGATGATATCAAGGAGGGGCATCTCAACCTTAGTACCTGTGGGCTAGCTTCTCCTTCTCCAGATAATACTGAACGTAACTGCATGTGCAGATAAGACATCAGATAATAATTTTAGCATGCCAAGAAAAAAGCTAAGTCTTTTATAAAGTGGAAAAACACCTTTTCTTGTGAAGAAAGAACAAATATTTATTTCAAGAAAAGAAAAGGAGCAATTAAAATGAATACATGCAAACTGATACCGCTATCAGCTAGCATATATTAAAAATAATTTTAAAATAACAAAAGAACTATCATGTTCAGCTTGCTTTCTTCATATGATCTGCAAAAGCCATCCAATAAGCTGTTGCAAGAAAAAAATAGCACAGCAGATTTGGGAAAACAAGATGTGCTGGCTGGAGACAACCATGTTACCAGTCTTAGCTCTTGTATCAGGCTACACAGGCTGCAGACTGCTGTGATTAGAAGTGACTCTACATGGAAATAAATGTACGTATGTATATGTATGTATGCATTATTATCTACCAAAGCCACTTTTTGAAACCTAGTTCATATTATCTACCAACTGCAAAGTTCCTCCATGGTGGCATCAAAACTAATGGTTAAAGACACGCAAGCATTAATGCCTAGAATTGGCATTATAAAGACGTCAATATATCTCGCATGAATAAATGACCTAAATATACTATTATTTAAATGTTGATGGTTCGTACATCAATAAATAGTCAGCTTACTATTATAGTCCAAGAACATCTACATACATAACAAAAAAGTTGAGTAATCTGTTTCCTAGTGTTGCTGGAAATTGGACCCGGGGGCTGCCGCGAACCGAGAGGGGAGGAGGAGCTCCGCTGCCGGGACGGTGGGTGGCGGTGCGTCGACTGGTGGCGTCCTCCTGGAGAATCCTGCAAGAAAGCCGGTGGCCGGGCTTTCCGGCGCCGGCCCTCCGAAGCTCAAGTCAGAGGGGGTTAATATGTCGGGAGTAAAGGAAGAGAATGTTTGTTCTCTCTTTTTTGTGTATATCTGTACCCCCTCCCTCCTTTTCCCCTCAGGTTCTCTTTTATAGGAAGATATTATGTTACCTGAGAGGTGACAGGGGAATTTGTCTTCTTTTGTGATAATTGGGTACGATCACGCTCATTAATGGCGTTGTGGAGAATAAGGCCGGATCAGGCCGGAGTCAGGGAGTTGTCACGGTTGATCGGACCCATTGGGGTGGTTGAACCGCCGGCCGTGGTGGGCCTGGGGTTCGTAGATAGCAAGTGCATTGATTGCTGAGTGAACCGGTGGTCAGGGAGAGCCATATGCTTTGATGGTTCAGTGATCCGGAGATCATCTTGAGCCGTGTTCATTTAATGGCCGAGTGCATCGGAGGCCTGAGGGGGTCTCATGCATTAATGATAGGGCGTGCCGAATGCCGGCGGAGATCACGTGCCTTGATGACCTAGGAATGGTGGCATATTGTAGTGGAGTCATGTATTTAGTTGTCAGATCCTTTAGAGGATTAGGTGGAGATTGGATATTTGGCTAAGGTACGGGCCCGGCTCAGCCGGTTGCTTAGCGGAGTGTCCTGTGGCGGGGTTGCTTCTCTTGGTCGGCACTCTTTGGTCGAGCGCCTCTCTGGTCGACGCTCTTTGGTCGAGCGCCTCTCTGGTCGGCGCTCTTTGGTCGAGCGCCTTCAGACTGGCATGACTTGGGTTTTCCCCCCAACACTACCCCCCGACTTCCGAGTTCCAGCTGGCCACCAGCTTGAGCGCGGGAAGTAGTTTTAGTCGGGCCATTATGAGTTAAAAGGAAATTTTGAATTATCGCGCGTTTCGAATTATCAGGCGCTTCGAGGTGCCTTTAATGGGCGGCGTCTCTTCTTTCCCGAAAATGCCTCATTACTGAGACGCCTTCTCCGAAGCGTCCTCGCGTCGTGGGCTCATGATGGGGCCGCATGATCCGATGGGGCGCTTCTGTGTCCGAAGCGTCAGCCCGAATTAAATGTGGCGCTCCGTCTTTTGGGTCGACACGCGTCGTGATCCGAACGGGGAGCAGCGTTTCTTCTCACTGATCTAGGCCGTTGGAGGGATTTATATAAATCCTCACCTGGCCTCCTGCTGCTTTCTTATTGTCTCCTTCCTCCGGCTTTTCTCAGTCCGAAGTTTCCTTTCTCCGGTATCCTTTACAGGTCCCTTTTCCTCTCGAACCTTTTCTCTTCCTTCCTCCTAATGGGTTCCGGTCCGAATGAAGTCGAGTCCACCATGGGTGCACTGGAGGTCGAAATGACCGAGGAATGGTTTTTTCCTCTACAAGGGTTCCGTTTGGAGCCCGCCAGGCGGGGCGATCGGGTAACCAATCCTCCGGTAGGCCGGATCGGAGTGTACCTGGAGGCACTCTGGGCCGGCCTCCGATTTCCTCTTCACGGGTTCGTGAACGAGTTGCTGACGGAATACCAGTTGGTTCCGGCGCAGCTCGCTCCGAATGCCTGGAGGACAGTGGTCGGTTTCTTGTCGCTATGTTTAGCGTACGGAATTCCGACTTCTGTCAACGTTTTCCGGCGACTTTTTGTGTTGAAGTCGAATCCGGGAGACGGAGAGTGGCTCTACATTGCCCTTCGGGCGGGCCGGCCACTCTTCCAGGGCGCTCCTTCGTCCATTCATGAATGGAAGAAGTTCTTCTTTCTAGGTTCTGAACGGACATGGGGGTTTGACCCTAGGTGGGGGCCGACCCAGCTCAGGTCCGTCAACAAAGTCCCCAAGCTTTCTCCGCGCGAGTAGGGGATCATTGACACCATCCGCAGCCTCGGGGACGGTATTTTACTGAGCGGCCTTATAAGTGAGGACGCTCTAGTGAACGTTGGCCTGAGTTCGGCGCGTCCTCAGGGTAAGGGTAACAGTAGGGCGTCTTTTCCATTTTGTTACAGTTCTAAATTCTAATCCTGCTCGTCCTTGCAGATATCGCAAAGATGGTGACCAAGAGCGAGGTTCTATACGCCCGGTTCCAGAAGAGGGCGGCCGAGCTCTCGGAAGAACCGACCGAGCCGAGAAAGAAAGCGAAGGTCTCGGCGACCGCAGCGGTCGAGGCGGGCGCTCCTCGTCCCGCGCACTCCGAAGCTGGTCGGGGGGAGGGCGCGGGCTCTAGGGGAGCTACGGTGGCGCTCCCGTGCCCGGCGCCAATTTCACGGATCCCTGGTCGGCAGGAAGCCCCAATCGCCGACCAGGGGGGAAGTTCAGCGGGTTTGGCGCTCGCGCGCCCCGCTCCGGTTTTGCGGCAGTCAGATCGGCCGCCTGTCCGACCCCAGCCCTCCAGTTCCGAGCCGGGGAGCAGCCAAGGAGCTGTGGGGCCGGCTCCGCCTGGGCCAGCCGAGGTCGGCCTTCCGGGCTCGTCGGGCTCACGGGAGCGGGTGCCTTACGCTCCCGTCTGGTCGGTCTTCGAGGGCGATTCGGCCCTTGATAATCCCCAAGTGGCGCGCGAAGTATTCCGGGTCGCGCTTCTTCCGGCCGACCAGGCCAAAATACGGTCCATGAACTACGGCGCCTTCATGGACTCCACTCTTTGCTCTGCCGTCCGGGTAAGTTAGTCTTCCTAATTGTACAGTTATGCAAGTTTTATTTTTAATTTCTCACGTCTCTTACGCCTCTTTTTTACAGCATTTGCACGAGACGGAGACGCTGATGCACATCGTGCAAGACTACCGGGAGCGAGCTCGGAGGCATCAGCGGGGGCACGAGGAGGCCGAGGCAAGGTGCCTGGCGTCCGAGGCCGAGCGCCAGGTGCTCCAAGCAAGGGTGGAGCGGCCGAGGATGAGGTTCGAGCTCTGACCGCCGAGCTTGAAGAGGAGAAGGGCGCGCACACGTTGACGAGATCTGAAGTGCGCGCCGTGGAGGCTCGTTTGGCCGAGGCCGAGCTGGCGCTGGCCACCCGCGAGCAAGAGGTGGGGAACGCCCGCCTCAAAACCTTAGAGCTCGAGCGGGAAATAAAAAACCTCGAGCGGAAAGCCGCGTACCACGAGGCTCGGGAGCAAGAGGCTCGGGAGCAGGCCCAAGACGCGGTTAGGCTCTTCCGCGAGTCGGAGGAGTTCCGTGACCTTCTGGAAGAGGAAGGCGTGAACGGGCTGATCCAAGGCTTCAAGAACTTCCGCAACCAACTGCGGCGGCTCCTTCCGGACTTTGACCTGAACCTGCTTAAACCGGGAGCAGGGGTCGAAAGGTCGGAGGCGGAGGCAGAAGCGCCGGGGGCCGACCAGGAAGGTCCGGCCGAGGCGGTCGAGGCTGTCCCCGAGGTCACCAAGATGGCTTCCGAGGCTCTTCCTGGCGCTGCCGAGGAAGAGGCTTTGATCGCAGAGCCGGCCATTCCTGAAGTCGCCGAACCCGAGCCTTAGTTGTTTTTTTTTTGTGTAAGTCGGGATGGCCCCCACACTTGTTAAGGCCGAGCCCGAGCTTTGTACTTAGCCTACGGGCTTTTTGAAATGAATATACATATTTGTTATAACTTGTAGCTTGACTTGTGCTTTGGTTGACTTAGATTTCTCTCACTTGGATCCGCTTTTAGGCTTCAAGGTATTGGGCTCTACGGCCCCAACTTCGTTCGCCACATAGTTGGACTTGCGTTTAGGCTCGGCACAGCCGAGCTTAGGTTCGAGTTTCCGTTGCTCGGTCCTAAGATCAGTAATATAGCGACGCTTATGTCTAGGATGCGCTTGGGCTCGGGGGGTCTTTTCGAGCTTAGCTCAGAATTCGACCGAGCCCTAGGACTATGGTCACTAGATTTAAAATTCCTAGTGAACTTTGGGCCCGGATCTCGGGTTGCCGAGGCGGATGATCGGATTTTTTCCGACATACGAGTTAAACGCCTGTCAGCTTGAGATGGGAATTCATCGAGCTGACGGCACAGACTAAGCTTGCCATTGAACGGTGTACGTAGGAGGGGTGAGGCCGAGCGATGATTGGCCCGGCCAGGTACCTCGACGATGGTCGGGGGTTCATTCAGGTAGTTAATTAACCAAGAATGAGAATGTAAAGACATTAATTGAATGGGTACCTGGTACCGTGAGTGTTCTTATGCCGAGACTATGAACTTCGCCTGGCGACTGAAGACGCTCTTCTGCTCGGAGTCCGTTCTTTGGAGACGCCGGCAAGATAGAAGAATCCGAGAATGAAAATAAATGAGATAATGTAAAGACATTAATTGAATGGGTACCTGGTACCGTGAGCGTTCTTATGCCGAGGCTATGAACTTCGCCTGGCGACTGAAGACGCTCCTCCGCTCGGAGTCCGTTCTTTGAGGACGCCGGCAAGATAGAGGAATCCGGTTTGTTGTCAATCACGGACTCTTCGTTGATCACGAACAGGAGATTGAGTCGAGCTCCGTGATCGATGGAGAACGAGCCGAGCTCGTTGGTTGATGGAGAACGAGCCGAGCTCGTTGGTTGATGGAGAACGAACCGAGCTCGTTGGTCGATGAAGACCGCATCCCGAAGTATCGGGGCATCCCGACCGTGGTCGGGGTAGGAGAACGAGCCGAGCTCGTTGGTCGGTGGAGGCCGCATCACGAACTCACGAACATCTTCAGGGAGTCCACGTAGGTACTCCGTCATCCCAAAATATCGGGGCATCCCGATCGTGGTCAGGGTAGGAGAACGATCCGAGCTCGTTGGCCGATGGAGAACGAGCCGAGCTCGTTGGCCAATGAAGACCGCATCCCGAAGTATCGGGGCATCCCGACCGTGGTCGGGGTAGGAGAACGAGCCGAGCTCGTTGGTCGATGAAGACCGCATCCCGAAGTATCGGGGCATCCCGACCGTGGTCGGGGTAGGAGAACGAGCCGAGCTCATTGGTCGATGGAGAACGAGCCGAGCTCGTTGGTCGATGGAGAACGAGCCGAGCTCGTTGGCCGATGGAGAACGAGCCTGGTACCATGAGACAATTTAAGAGAATTGGTGAGTTTGAACGAGTGCACAAGCCGTCATAAAATGAAATTTATGGTTAAATAGTAGGGGACCCCTCGGGGTTCTACTGGTAGTACACGCGGAGATTTTCAGAACTCCAGCTTCGTGGAATGGGAGTCCCATCTAGAGACTCTAGCTTGTAAGTTCCGGGCCGGCGGATGCGCGTGACTCGGTAAGGCCCTTCCCAATTTGGAGCCAGTTTTCCTTGCTCGGTTGGTCGGGAGGCCTCGGCTCTTCTGAGGACAAGGTCCCCTGCTTTGAAGGATTTGACTTTGACCCTGGCGTTGTAGTACTGTGCTGTCTTTTGCTGGTACCTCGCCATGCGAACTCGGGCGGCCTCCCTTGTTTCCTCGATCAGGTCAAGGTTGTTCCTAAGCTGTGAGGAGTTGGAGCCGGCATCATGGAGTTCTACCCTCGGAGAAGGGAGCCCAATCTCCAACGGGATGACAGCTTCCGTTCCATACGTTAGATTGAAGGGAGTCTCGCCGGTGGGGACACGGAATGTATTCCGGTAAGCCCACAGGACATTGTATAGGTCTTCGACCCATTGTCCTTTGGATTTGTCGAGCCCGGCTTTGAGCCCCTGCAAAATAGTACGGTTTGTTACCTCGGTTTCTCCATTCGTCTGAGGGTGCGCGACCGAGGTGAAGCGGTGGTCGATGCCAAGCTCGGAGCAGAATTCTCTGAAATGGAGGTTGTCGAACTGGCGGCCGTTGTCGGATATGAGGATACGGGGGAGCCCGAATCTGCAAATTATTGACTTCCAGACAAAATCCCGCATCTTCTGCTCGGTGATCCGGGCAAGGGGCTCGGCTTCTACCCACTTTGTGAAATAGTCGATGGAGACAACCAGGAATTTTCTTTGTCCGGTAGCCATAGGAAATGGTCCTAGAATGTCAATTCCCCACTGGGCAAAAGGCCAAGGGGAGCTGATAGAAGTTAAGGGAGCCGAGGGTCGGCGTTGGACATTGGCGTTTCTTTGGCATCGGTCGCATCTTCAAACGAAGTCCACAGCATCCTTCTGGAGTGTCGGCTAATAGTATCCTTGGCGCAAAATTTTATGGGCCAATGCTCGTCCTCCCAGATGATTTCCGCAAATCCCTTCATGGACTTCGCGCATTGCATAATCAGCCTCTGTTGGGCGGAGACATCTGAAGAGGGGAGAGGTGAAAGATCTCCGATAGAGCTTTCCCTCATGCAATATGTACCAGGTGGCGGAGCGCTTTATTCGGCGAGCCTCTCGTTCATCACTGGGGAGGACTTCGTCTTGCAGATAGCTGATGAGCTCGTCCATCCAGCTTGGCTCAGACTCAATACAAAGGGCCTGCTCGGGCTCCTCCGTACTGGGTTTTTGGAGGTACTCCAGTGCCGCCGTTTTGGGGAGCTCGCTCATGCGAGAGGACGCCAGCTTTGACAGCTGGTCGGCCCTAAGATTCTCCGACCTGGCAATATGTTGGATGTCGAAAAAATTCAGGGTCGAGGCGAGATCCCGTACCTTCTGAAGATATTTCTGCATTGTGGGGTCTCTGGCTTCGAAGTCACCCAAAATTTGGTTGACGACGAGCTGAGAATCACTGAAGGCCTCCAGGTCCTTCACTCCTAGCTCTCTGGCTAGTTTGAGCCCGGCAACGAGCGCTTCGTATTCCGCCATGTTGTTGGAAGCAGGAAACTCGAGGCGCAAGGCTTGTTCAGCGACCACCCCTTCTGGGCTGGTGAGGATGAGACCTGCTCCGCTACCCCCCGAGTTTGAAGAGCCATCGACATGCAAAGTCCATGCCAAACTCGGGGTCTGCTCCGTTGGTATAGGCTCAGGTTCAGGCTTGACCTCGTCCGGTATGGTGCACTCGACTATGAAATCGGCGAGTGCTTGCGCTTTGATCGCCGGTCTGGGTCGATACTCGAGGTCAAATTCCCCGAGCTCGATGGCCCATTTAGTAATCCGGCCTGCGCGGTCTGTTCTTTGCAGGATCTGCTTTACTGGCTGGTCGGTCAACACGGCCATTGTGTGGGCTTGGAAATAAGGCCGGAGCCTCCGAGCTGAAATGACCAAGGCATAGGCAGTCTTTTCCAGCTTAGAGTATCGGGTTTCAGCATCCCTCAAGACCCGGCTGGTGTAATATACTGGTTTTTGGAGCTTGTCCTCCTCTCGGACCAGGACCGAGCTTACTGCTACAGGGGAAACAGCTAAATACAGGTAGAGGAGTTCACCCTGTTGAGGCTTTGTGAGCAGGGGAGGGGAGGCCAGAAGGTGCTTGAGCTCTGCAAAAGACTGCTGGCACTCGTCCGACCATAGGAAGTTTTTCGGCTTCTTAAGAGCCGCAAAGAATGGAAGGCAGCGCTCGGCTGAGCGGGAGATGAATCTCCCGAGGGCTGCAACTCGGCCCGTAAGCCGTTGTACCTCCTTGACTGTCCTCGGAGGCGTCATCTCCTGGAGTGCTCGGATCTTTTCAGGATTGGCCTCGATTCCCCGTTGTGTAATGATGAAGCCGAGGAATTTGCCGGAGGTGACTCCGAAGGCGCATTTGGCTGGGTTGAGCTTCATTTGGTACCTCCGGAGTGTGGAGAATGCTTCATCAAGGTCGGCCACATGGTCTTGCACCGCCTTGCTTTTCACCAGCATATCATCAACATAGACCTCCATGTTCCGGCCTACTTGGTCTTTAAAGATCCGGCTGACCAGTCTTTGATAAGTTGCCCCGGCATTCTTTAAGCCGAATGGCATTACTTTGTAGCAGTAGGTATCCCCGTCGGTGATGAAGGCCGTTTTTTCTTCATCTTCTGGCGTCATGCGGATCTGGTTGTATCCGGAGAAGGCGTCCATGAATGCTAACAGCTCGTGCCCCGAGGTGGAGTCCACGAGCTGGTCGATGCTGGGGAGTGGAAAGCTGTCCTTTGGGCAGGTTTTATTCAGGTCGGTGTAGTCCACGCACATGCGCCATTTTCCGCTGGCTTTTTTGACGAGGACCACATTGGCGAGCCACTCCGGGTAGGATATCTCCCGGATGAAGCCAGCTTCGAGGAGTTTGTCAACCTCCTCGGCTGCTGCTCGTTGTCGTTCAGGGGCGGCGCCTCGCTTCTTTTGTCGCACGGGCTTGCAGGTTGGCTTTACTTGGAGCCGGTGGACCATGATCTCTGGATCTATCCCCGGCATATCCGCGGGCGACCAGGCGAAGACATCCATGTTGTCTCGCAAGAAGTTGACGAGGCGATCCCTTTCGCACTCATTGAGGCCAGAGCCGACCTGCACGGTTAGCTCGGGAAAGCTTTCGCGCAAAGGAACTTGGATTAGTAACTCACCAGGCTCTACCCGCTTTTTCTGAGGGTTGACCCGTGCCTCCAGAGTTTTAGTTGAGGGCTGGTCGGTTGCTGGGACAGGCACCTCAGCTGGTCGTTTCGCCTCGTGGGTCGTCATGTAGCATCGTCTCGCTACCGTTTGGTCCCCACGAACTTCGCCAACTCCTTGGCTGGTGGGGAATCGCATGAGCAGGTGGCGAGTCGAGACTACCGCTCGGAGGGCGTTGAGACCTGGTCTTCCGAGGATGGCATTGTAGGCCGAGGGCAGGCGTATCACAAGGAAGCTCATCCTCACAGTACTTTCACAGGGGGCGAGCCCGACCGTGACCAGAAGGTCGACCTCGCCCTCTACTGGGACTGAATCCCCAGTAAATCCAACCAACGGAGCATTCATCCTCCGTAGTTGCTCTCCTATCATCCCCATTTTACCGTAGGCATCAAAATACAAAACATTCGCCGAGCTTCCATTATCGATCAAGATGCGTTTTACATCAAATCTATTTATGATCATGGAAAAGACCACAGCATCATCGTGGGGAGTTTCAACTCCCTCCAGATCATCGTCTGAGAAAGAGATGGCTTCCGAGGCACGTAGGCGCTTCGAGGAGGTTCCTTCCCCTGAAGCTTCTCCAATCGAGGCCCCGCCTCGGATGGTGTTGATGGTGCCGGCGATGGGCCTGTTGGCATTTGAACCTCCAGGCTGTGCGGCTCCTTCGGCTGGCTTCTTTTCTTCGCGCCGGCCTCGCACGAATCGATCGAGCACCCCTCGGCGGATGAGCGCTTCGATCTCGTTCCGGAGCTGATAGCAGTCCTCAGTGTCATGGCCGTGATCCCGATGGAAACGGCAATATTTTCGGGGATCACGCCGAGCTCCGGAATCTCGTTTCGGAGGTGGGAGCCGGATGCAATCCCGACCCTCAATCTCCATGAGAATTTCGGCCCGAGGAGCGGTGAGGGGAGTGTAGTTTTCATACCTCCCTTCGGGTGCACGGGCCCGTGGTGGAAACCTCGGGCGGAATGGTGACCTCTGCTGAGGCGGTCCCCGTAGTCGGGGTGGACTCTTTAGGCGGGGCGGATTTTTGACTCGGCGCGGGGACGGGCTTCTGGGCTGGCCACGCTCCTCGCGGCGTCTTTTCTGTTTCTTGGGGGTCTGTTCGGCCCCGCTCCGCCTAACGACCACGGCTTCCTCAGCCTTGGCGTACTTCCGCGCCCGAACAAGCATTTCGATGAGGTCCGCAGGGAAATTCTTCTCGATAGAGAAGAGGAACCTGTAAGACCGGGCTCCAGTCTTCAGTGCTGACATGGCGATCGACTGGTCAAGCTCCCGGACTTCCCATGTTGCGGCGGTAAACCGGTCCAAATACTCCCTGAGGGACTCTCCCTCCTTTTGTTTGATGTCAAGGAGGGAGTCTGATGTCCGCCGCTGGGGCTGGCTGGCGGCAAAATTACTGGCAAACTGCCTGCCGAGCTGCTCAAAGGAGGAGACAGCACTCGGCTTCAGCCCAGTAAACCAAAGCCGGGCCGGTCCTCGGAGTGTCGCTGGAAAAGCTTTGCACATCATGGCCTTCGAGGCTCCTTGTAGGGCCATTAAGACCCGATAACTATCCAGGTGGTCAAGGGGGTCGGCCCTGCCGTTGTAAGGCTCCACCTGGGGCATCTTGAACCGCGGCGGGACCGGCTCGTCTTCAATCTCCTGGGAGAAGGGGGACTTTGTGGTGAACTCGAAGTCACCATCATGTCCCGGTTTCCTTCCGTGGAGTGCCTGGATCTGGCGTTCCAGCTTATCGACCTTCTTGTCGAGTTCATCATTCTGGGGGATCGCTGCAGTGGTTCGTTCTGGTGCAAGTTGCCCTGGAACCGACTCAGCCTCCGAGGGTTGTGGCCAGCCACCAGGGCCTCTAACTGGATGTTCTCTCCAGAGGGAGGCCTGGACTTGAGAGTCCTGACCTTGAAGGGAAAGTCCGCTTGTAGGAGGCTCCGGTTGAACTGGAGCCGGAGGGAGCGGTGCTGTCGGGATGCCCCTAGGTTGCAAGCCTTGGACAGCGGTGGCCAAGGCCTGCACCTGTTGCACCAGGGCATCAAACTGCTCCGGCCGAACTTGAGGAGTTGATTCGGCCGGAGGCGGCGAGTTCTGGACAGAGTGTCCAGGACTAGGTGGAGGACGTCGAGAGGCATTGGAAGCCCCCTTACTTCTTAGTTTCATGGCAGCAACTCGGTCCCTTCCTCTAGCGCCAACTGTTGCTGGAAATTGGACCCGGGGGCTGCCGCGAACCGAAAGGGAAGGAGCTCCGCTGCCGGGACGATGGGTGGCGGTGCGTCGACTGGTGGCGTCCTCCTGGAGAATCCTGCAAGAAAGCCGGTGGCCGGGCTTTCCGGCGCCGGCCCTCCGAAGCTCAAGTCAGAGGGGGTTAATATGTGGGGAGTAAAGGAGGAGAATGTTTGTTCTCTCTTTTTTGTGTATATCTGTACCCCCTCCCTCCTTTTCCCCCCAGGTTCTCTTTTATAGGAAGATATTATGTTACATGAGAGGTGACAGGAAAATTTGTCTTCTTTTGTGATAATTGGGCACGATCACGCTCATTAATGGCGTTGTGGAGAATAAGGCCGGATCAGGCCGGAGTCAGGGAGTTGTCACGGTTGATCGGACCCGTTGGGGTGGTTGAACCGCCGGCCGTGGTGGGCCTGGGGTTCGTAGATAGCAAGTGCATTGATTGCTGAGTGAACCGGTGGTCAGGAAGAGCCATATGCTTTGATGGTTCAGTGATCCGGAGATCATCTTGAGCCGTGTTCATTTAATGGCCGAGTGCATCGGAGGCCTGATGGGGTCTCATGCATTAATGATAGGGCGTGCCGAATGCCGGTGGAGATCACGTGCCTTGATGACCTAGGAATGGTGACAGATTGTAGTGGAGTCATGTATTTAGTTGTCAGATCCTTTAGAGGATTAGGTGGAGATTGGATATTTGGCTAAGGTACGGGCCCGGCTCGGGTGCTGAGCCGAGCCGGTTGCTTAGCGGAGTGTCCTGTGGCGGGGTTGCTTCTCTTGGTCGGCACTCTTTGGTCGAGCGCCTCTCTGGTCGGCGCTCTTTGGTCGAGCGCCTCTGGTCGGCGCTCTTTGGTCGAGCGCCTCTCTGGTCGGCGCTCTTTGGTCGAGCGCCTTCAGACTGGCATGACTTGGGTTTTCCCCCCAACACCTAGCATACTAAATGAATAAGAAATGTTAACCAAATCATTATTCATAAAACTTTTCACACACTGGTAGCGAATTGCATGTCTTTCTCAATGGAAATGATGGCCAACTACAAAATTTGTTCGTGTGAACTATAAGTTTTCAGTGTATATTCATTGGTCTATAAATCATTATAAAATTTAGTGATATATGAACTTAAAAGCGTTCCTTTTTTTTACTTTAAAGTGTAGCAGATATCATTTAGATATCTTCCAAACTCCAATGTCCCAACTACAAACCCCAAAAAGAAGATAAAAAAGATGCATACTTCACGCCACAATCTCTCTATCCTTGAGTCGGAAAGCGCACACTAAAACTAATGCTCCAGGATTGTCATTATTATCCTGACAATCAAGGTCATTGAGAATTAGCCTTTCCATTTATCTATGTAAATTGCTTCTATAACTATTCACATTACCAACATGCCACTCAAGAAAACTACTACCACAAGCATTTTAGAAAAGTTAAAAAAAATGTCAAACATATCGATGATGCAAAAAGATGAGCCATAATATAGACATCTCTTTTCATTTTCCATTTCTGATTCTATTGTCAATTAGATTTTAATTGTACTTCTAACTGCTGCCCTAGCTTAATGCCAAAAGCTCTTGCAATCAGACTGACAAAAAGTTAAAAACAGCTGTCATCAATACTATTTCCTTGGCTTATATCCAGCATGCCAAGGTATCCAAATGTTCAAACACTATCTTAGCTTTAACCACAAAAATCAATTTATGAGCTGAGTTGTGTAACCTGGTCCATGCCAGATTTTTTTGTAACTTCATTAGATGGAAACATTATTTTCCCAGATCAGCAAGAGTCTCAACCAAATATGCAGCAATGAGACAGGACCAACAACCATATCTCATATCTGAATGCCCAGAGGAAAATGTACACATCGTGGACCTAAGATCCAAAAATCAGACAGGACCAACAACCATATCTCATATCTGAATGCCCAGAGGAAAATGTACACATCGTGGACCTAAGATCCAAATATCACAGCTTCGGAAACGATCTTTCCAAACTTCGGCAGAGCTCCAAACAGAGGCAACTTTCAGAAATAAGACATAAATTCCCTAAACTATAACCAATCCAATCTTAAGCCCCGCAACCATTTCTTTCTCATTCTCCAAGTATTCCAAAGAATTGACACACAAATGCAACAACGCCACGCCTTCTAAAACAGCCAAAACGGCTCGTGGCAGGAGGGGGAAGTTCTTTTTCTCTTTCTTTCCTTAATCTTTATAGAGGAAAAACCACGCGGATCACCATAGGGGTGATCTGAAATGAAAATATTTTACATCTGAAAACCCAACCCACCAATAACACGATCAGAACAACAAGAAAACATCACCAATATCAATCCATTTGTGCTTTCAAAAAAAAAAAGCTTTTCCTTTTATCACAGCAATAGAAAACAGAGAAATCTGACGCACTCAAATCTATAAAATACATGGATGAAAACAAAACAAATAAGCAAAGACGACACCGATTAATGTAATGGTTAAACAAAAAGAGATCTTTGTCGAAGCCATCGAAAGCTAATCTCGAGACATCAATGATCGAATGAAGAAATAAATCAGCGGTTAATGAGGACGGCACAAAAAGAAGAGGGACAACGAGAGGGCATACGAGTAGGTGCCGACGACGGGGGCGAGCAAGAGGGTAGCGCTGAGCCAGTTCTCAGAGACCTTGTGGTGGATCTTCCCAGGGAGATCCTTCCACAGCCCCGGCATCACCTTCTGCTGGAACGGACACAGCGCGTACACCACCGCCTTCATCCGCACTGGCGTCTTCCCCATCTCTCCAAACCCCCCTCTCTTTCTCTCTCTCTCGCACCGAATCCGATTCCGAGCCCTCGCGCTTGCGCCCTCGTCCTTTTCTTTGTGATGAGCCGCCGCCTCCCTGTATCTTATGGTCGCCTCGCAACCGGGAGGACTGCTGAAGAACAATTATCTGGCACGTGCGACGCACGTGATCAAGGCTTTGGACGGCAATGATTTAGGGGATGCGATAACGCCAACTTTTACATCCAAGGCGAAGCATTTAGGGGATGGTTGTGATCAAAGGACTCAATAGAATGGATTAGTGTTCATGATATAAAAAGCCATCAAACTTCAATTCAAACTAAATGATTAAATATAATATATATATATATATATATATATATATATATATATATGTAATTTATAAAAACAGTTGTAAGATAGTTGAAGCTATTAGGTGAGGTAGGAAATCATTATTCTTGCTAGAAGTGTTAATGGGTTGGATTGGGGCAAGCGCAAGGAATCCTACCTCTTCTTAAATAGGATTACGATCTACGAATCGGGGTGCACAGAACTCTGCTCAGCGTCCTCTTGTCCAAAAGTTTATTCTTCTATAGAACCAAGTCAATATCAAAAATTATCCGAGGTATCTAACAACTTAGAACCCTCTACTGATCCACTAAAGGGTCCACCATCACGTAGTAATCTAGGACTACCCTTTGAGTCCCTATAACCAAAATTATCTCACATCAAGCAAGAGAGAGAAAATACCAAGAGAAAGAAATAGAAAGAGAGAGAAACTATAGTATAATATTTTGTTGGGTTTTTTTCTGCTCCGATGACTGTAGCCCTATACAAAACCAAGATTGACTGTGAAAATATATTCATATAGGAAGATATATGAGGCTAGCTAGATGGCAATGCCCAATTATTTGAATTAGTAAATATAGTGTAACATAATTCATCTGATCAACAAACATATATCCAATCAAGGTAATAGATCAGGGTTATCAATTATAAGTCTAATGGTAGCTGACAACAGTCAGACGCAAGATGGACAGAGTCGACTAGGTAGTAGTGTTCATGCAATAAGAATCAGACCATGGTACAGGTAACACAATGGAGATTCATGATAATAGAGTCCAATAGTACTTGGTGATGGTCGAGGTAAGGCTAGCTCGACGGGTGGCTGGTCCAGAACCCTCTACTAGGGTCAACCTAAGTCTACAATGAGAATATTTGGGACCCTCCTGCCGGGGTGCAGAGTATCCCGATTAGAACCTTTTGCGTAGATCACTCTTCCCTCACGGAATCAAACTTAGTTATCAAAAAAAAATTGAAATAATGGACTAGTAACCTAAATTGCCTACCGACGTCCACCAGAGGTCCATCACCAGATCTCCTGAGTCCCTTCTACTACCTACACGAGTCAACTAGAGAGAGAGACACCAAGAGAGAAAAAGAAGAAGGGAAGAGAGAGAAACTAGACAGAGGAGAGAGGAGAGAGAAAGATAAGGAAAGAGGAGAGAACTGGAAGGCTCTCCCTCTCTTTCTTTTTTTCTTTCTGAAAGGAAGAGGATGTTCGCGGTGGGCGGCCCATGGTCAGCAACGCCCCTAGCGGTGCCAGAGGCTTGCCACGCTTGGCGATGGCCGGCCGAAACGGAAGAGGAAAATAACACCAAACAAGGAAGTCTTGATCAACATCAATCCGGCAGCTTGCCGGACGGCAATCAAGGCTCGGCTGTGGTGGTAGAGCTTGACCAAAGCCCTGGCAAGAACCCCGGCTTATTTCGGTTGCCGGTGGTGACGAACACAGGAGCAAGAGTCGCCGAAATTGGGTACCTCTGTTTTGGATGAATCCCTGTGACTTGCCAGCTTAAATCAAATGAAAACATGGCTAGATGACCGGAAGAAGAAGAGAGGAGGAGCGGTTTGGGTCTAATCTTAGTCCGACGAAGATCTGATGAGGTTTCTGGCGAGGAATCAAGGAGGAGACTTGGAGAAGTAACTTGGAATCAACGGCGATTCCCGACGATTCAGGTGGTGAAAATCAAAGAAGGAGAAGGAGAGTTAAATAGGTGTAATCCCAAAGGTTGAATCGAACTTGAATTGCCCTATGGGAGTCTGACTTTGCCGGAATTAGGAGAGAGAGAAGACTCCCATCGGAGTCTTCTTCTCCGCCTAGATTGTGCCCTTGTGCATGGTTGGACTGGGCCTGGCCCCTTCGAGCCGGCCCATAAGCCCGTAGGACTGGGCTGGTCATGGGTCGGGTTGGGCCTGGCCACTCTAGGCTGGCCCACAAGCCCAAAAAGAAGAACTCTGGTTATATAATATTGGTTGCATGACTGTGTCTCATATGCTTTTTCTATAGTATTTTCACGTGATATCTGCTTGGCAGACCTTATGTTATTTGTTTTTTCATCAGATGGCTGTTTCTGAGTTGCGATTCAACCATGATCAACGTTTTTCCCCCTTTTTTTCCCTTCAACTCTTCTCTCATTCTTTTTCTTAATAAAATAAAAGATCATCTAAACTTTGAGTTTTTTCCCTTCATTTCTTTGGGAAAGTAATTTGTTCTGTATTGCCAGGAGGCCTATCATAATTAAAGTTAAACCCTCCTTCCATGGCCCAAAGCTAGAGGATAATGGTAGTTTGTAAAATTGATAAATAAGCGATCACAGCCATCTTCTCAATGGACTTCAAAATTTGTCATCGGATAGAAATCCATCTTCCAAATTTTACAGTTGTTTTCATTTATTTTTATTTTATTTTTTGTAAGTCATAACAGCTATTTTAATAATCCATAATTCTTCAGAACTTTTTTTGAGAGATAATATACCACCCTTAGTTATAAACTGAGAACAATTACAAATCCATAATCCTCCCCATGTTGGGCGCTGACCCAGATGGGGTCTTTCGTTTTGGCCCTCCACCCCCGACCTCGGGTGTGCTGGAGGACGCCACCCCAGGTAGATGCATGGCGGGGGGCCACCCCACCCCGCACTTGGAGGGGAGCACGGCCGAGGCACTATCCCCAGGAGGGGGTACGGACCATTCTACTGCTATGCAGTGTATCAGGGGCAGTTATGGGGGTCGTATCCACAGTTGGCGATGAGGAGGAGGAGCGAGGTAGCCTGGGCATCGAGCCTGAGGATGTTCCCGCGACTCTAGGAGAGGATGAGTCTGAGGCCGACTATGTGGACTATGATCCATGATGATTCTCGCTTGGAATTGCGGGGGGGGGGGGAGGGCGGCCAAGTCGTCCTTCATGTCTTCTTTCAAACGGTTAGTGCAGGTCCATTGTCCAAAGATTTGTTTCCTCTGTGAGACCCGTTATCTGGCGAGGGGCTCAGACGATTGAGGCGGCGCCTGGAGAGGGACTGGGAGACCTATGCAGTCGACTCCTAGGGGCTGTCGGGAGGTATTTTGGTCCAGTAGAGGCGAGGAGTGGCGACAGTTGATGTCTTCCACAGCTGCCCCCAACAAGTAGTCATGGTCGTGTCGAAACCTGATGCTACTCCGTGGGTGCTGTGTGGCGTGTACGCGAGCACGGATCACCGGGTTAGGAGAGTCCTTTGGCACCTGTGGAGGCGAGGGTATTCTGATGGTGGTTGTTGGTGACTTCAGTTGTATCCAGAGTGAGAATGAGAAGCGGGGAGGTGCTACCTTCACGGATGGAGTGGACAGGAGGAAGTTCCATGATTTTGTGTCGCGGAACGGCCTGGTAGACTTAGGTTTTTCCGGACCACAGTGCTAGGATTTGGGAGCGATTAGATAGGGCCTTTGCGTCCCCAGATTGGATCCTTCGATTCACTACTTGTCGGGTCAGTCACCTACCTCGGATTGCCTCGGACCATGTTCTCTGCTACTTTCTACCTCATCGGGTCCCACTCATTACAACCCCTTCCATTTTGAGAAGGTTTGACTGTCGTACCCCTAGTCTTAGGATATTGTCCGTGATGCATGGCGGGTCCCGGTGCATGGGGATGCAATGCAACGGGTCTCGCGCAAACTTGAGTTGACCAGGAGGCGTCTTCGCCGTTGGAATCGCGAGGTTGTGGGCAACATTTTTCGGTGATTGGAAGGGGTAGAGACCTCGATCGCTGAGTTGCAAAGGAAGGAAGACCTAGGGGGTGTGCTTCCGGAGGACGATATGGATGATCTTTGGGGGCTACTTGTGACTCACCATTCGCTACTATGGCAACATGAGATTTTCTGGAGACAGAAATCTCGTGTGCAGTGGGTAAGTGAGGGTAATCGTAATACTAGCTTCTTTCATCAGACGACGGTTATCCGGAGACAGCGGAGCATGATCCACTCTCCGCGAGATGGGTCTGGCCATCGGTGGAGGGTGAGCCTGCCATCCGACATATCTTACTTGATTTTTTCCGCGCCAGATGGACGGAGGATGAGGAGGCCAGTGATGGTTACCACCCTTTGAGGGTGGACGCGAGTATTGGTGATGTTGAGAGTGTATCCCTGATCCGGCCGGTGTCGGCATAGGAGGTGCAGGAGGCAGTCTGGGCCTTGGCAGCAGACAAGGCCTCGGGACCTGATGGTTTCTTCCCTTTCTTCTTTCGGCAGTATTGGGGTATTATTCGACCAGCGGTGGTAGAGGCTATTCAGTGCTTCTTCACCTAGGCAGCGATGCTTGAGGATTGGAATGTTGGGAATTGTTTCCTAAATGTCAATCGTCAACATATTGATGATTGAATTTTGTAAATGAATTGACAAATTAATAAAGTATTATTTGGCATTATTCATTATTTCATCTTCAAATGAACTCTTATATGATGAAGTCCTTAGGACTTATGTTATGATAAAGGAGGATTTATCTTTGAGTCCTTAAACTTGTTCGCGACCAAATGATATGTTGTTACTAGGACGACAACATTATCGAGATTAGGTCGTTGTGTGACATATACGTTGGTTGTCTTCTTGACCAAGGAGCGTGGAGACACTGGTATGCCATACAGGTGAAGTGTAGGAGTACATTTCACTGAACGTGACCAATTCCGGAACGCTCTACTGTCGAGAGATGTTCCGAGTGGATATGGGTATAAGTTTGGCCCTCTGACCTGAGATCGCAACCTGTGACTAGCAAGCAACTCACTGTACTTTGGTACCGGACTACCTGAATTTCTAATTCAGTGACGGAAGGTCACTGGGTGCAGTCAAGTACTTGCGTAGTCAGTTGTGAGTCGAGATGGAATTGACCCCTCCTGCAAACAGGAGATAATGTCTTGTGATTAATTTAGCAAAACCTTGGCCAGGGTAATCTCAGTGAGGAGTCACGGGATATCTAAAGTTAATCACATAATGGATGTACTAATTATAGGGTTGACAGTGAGCTCTAAGTCATCCTGGCATTAGGAGTCAAAGTGATAGAATTATACAGTAACCATAGTCCAGGGTTCCAGAATATTTGCTTCGCATATATTCGGCCTATCCGGACGTCGGGTACCATTGCTAGATGGTCACATCGATTAGTATAGGAAGACGTTCCTATACTACCGGCTTAGGTTCGAACCTATGAGGTCACACGCATAGAAGTTTCTAGGTTGATCAAATGGCTGATTGATGATTAAGAATCATTCAGGGGTAATTTGGTCAATTCGATTGACAAATTATCCTAAGCAAAAGTTGCATTAAAATAATTATTGAATTATTTGAGGATTAATTAGCAATTAGATTGCTAATGAACTCAATTTGATTGAGTAATTAAGCTTAGGTTGAGCCAAATTGAATAGGATTCAATTTGGGCTGCATCAGGGTTTGACCCAATTGGATGGGTTCAACCCTAGTAGATTGAGCTTGACCCAATTGATGGGACTTGACCCAATTGGATTGGGCTTGATCCAAATCAATTAGAAGACCTTATTTGATGAGGATTATGAGTCCAAATAATCAGAATTGGATAAGGAGAAGAATCCCTAAATTTTAGGAACCCATCCTTATCTTCTTGGAGAAGAATGACACCTTAATTTATTCCCAATATTTTCTACGCCTATCCTCTTTATTTTTGGCCAAAAATTGGTGTGAGAAGAGAGGAGGCGTGGGGCTATAATTCCTATAAAAATGGCGCCTTAAATCTTTCTAGAAAGATTTAGATGAATTTTCTAATTTGTAGGGATTGCATGGTGCATGAAATAGGGTGGTCTGCGGTTGAACTTTGGACGTATGAATTCCTATCTTTTAGGGATCCAAAATGCACTAAATTTGGATATGTTTATCTCCTCTTAGCTGTCAAACCACCAAAATTTTTTGGAAATTTTATCAGCCAAATTAATTGGCTAAATTAGGTGTGATACGTGGGGGGATCTTTTGGCTATAAAAGACCCCCATGCCTTGGGTTCAATATATACCATATTTAGAGGTTTCAAAAAATTCTGAAAAAATTCTCTGAGGGCCTCCATCCCTTCTTCTCCTTCTTCCTCACGTCCATCCTCCATCTCCTTGAAGAACAATCAAAGGTTGAGTGTTTAGAAGGAGAAAGCTTCAGCCATTGCTGCGTTCCTGCGCGAGCTAGCACTCCCGCGGAAGACGATCTACCTAGGGCTTCGCGTGTACTTCTCATAGAGGCCATTCGTGTGCGTGGCTGCGAAGTCAAGGATCAGATCCATAAGTTTCTTCCATCATAAAAGGTATTAATCCCACATCAATATTTTATTTTGGAGTCAGAGTCTAGGTCTGATTCTCCGAGGTTTTACCCTCCTTTGGGGCTCCTCACGGAGTTATCTCCAGAATCCATTCGATGGATATTCGGAGATTAATCGGAATAGAGTTCTTAAGTTTCAGATCTGATAGTTAATCATGCATGAAAGTTTTAGCATAATTGTTTAAACGATTCCGGCATAATCCTATGTGTTCTTAAGATGCTGATTTCTAGATTTGATCTTGTAAGCATGCATGAATTAAATTGTTTGATTCGATTTTTCCGCTGCATTTTAAAACTTAAAAAGAACTACGTATGGCTTGATCCCCCTTATGAAGGGGTACGTAGGCAACCCGATCAGGTTCAGCCATGGTTTAAAAAAAAAAAAATCAGCATGCTTAACACCGAAGAACCTAGGATTCACTTTCATGGAAGGCCACCTTCATCACGCTTATACCTAAGTGTTAGGACGCAGCTGAGCCTTGTCACTTTAGGCCCATTAGCTTGTGCACAACCTTATATAAGGTTGTGGCAAGAATTATGGGGGGCAGGATGAAGCCCCTTTTGCCTGGTACATCAGCCAGGAGCAGGGGGCCTTTGTAGCCGATAGAAATATTTCCCATAATGTTATGTTGGCCTAGAAAATGATGTGGGATCTTTGGCAAGCATCGAAGCGTCACAGCCTAATGGCAGTCAAGCTGGAAATGGAGTGGGCTTACGATATGATTAGGTGGAGTTTTCTCCAACAGGCACTGGAGGCGTACGGCTTCCACATGCAGTGGATTGGGTGGGTTATGGGGTGTGTCCGGGGGCCAAAGTTTTCTATCTTGGTCAACGGCACACCATCATCTTTTTTTGAGTCCACCATGGGGTTACGGCAGGGATGTCTTTTATCCCCTTATTGTTTATTATCTATGCTGACATTTTCTTCCGTGCTTTGTAGGGAGTGTGTGCCAGCCGGGAGCTGGAGGCCTATGTCCCAGCACCGAGGGCCCGACCTATCTCCCACTTACTTTTTGCTGATGATTGTCTTCTTCTGGCTAGGGCACGGATTCTAGAGGCACGGTCCTTCGCAAGGTGGTGGCGGACTATTGCGCGGCGTCCGATCAAAGAGTGAACTTCCTCAAGTCTGCCATTTCTTTCAGCCTCAGCATGAAGAGCAGAGTCAGACAGGAGATCAGAGGGATATTGCAGATACCGAAGCAGGAGGGGATGCTGACCTACCTAGGCGTCCCTATCACTGGCCGGAGGCTACAGGTGGCAGAGTGCTCGGGCTTGGTGCAGAGGGTCTAGAGCAGGTTGGAGGGATGGAGAGTGTCCTCCCTATCTATGATGGGGAGAGTGACTTTGGTCAGATCGGTGTTGGGATCCATACGGGTGTATCTTATGGCCAACACAGTGGTACCGAAGACGATCTTGTTGAGGATCGAGCGTCTTCTTCGGAGCTTCTTGTGGGGGTCATACAGTGGAGGCCATGGAGTGCACTTGGTAGCTTGGGAGCAGGTTTGCCTTTTTACTAGTGAGGGAGGTCTAGGGGTGCAGTCCCTCATAGAGAGACGTGAGGCGTTTATTGCTCGGCACGCGGCTCGATTTATGTTAAAGCCACATGGCCTCTGGAGTCAAGTGAAGGCAGCCAGATATGGTCGAGGGGTCTCAGAGATGGCACGGAGGGGTCGTCGAGTCTCTTTCATGTGGCGCGAGATCGAAAAGTACATACAGTCAGTAGCGGCACACGCCAGGTGGTTGATTGGCGATGGTTGGAGTATTGACGTGACCAGCGATTCGTGGGTGGATATCCTTCCCCTGAGATGCTGGCCGACCATGGTTGATACAGAGGCAGTGGAGGGGCTACTGGTGTGCGACCTCCTAGCACTAGGAGGGGCAGAGTGGGACGAGACTAGACTATGGCTATTGTTCAGGGTACATCTAGCTGCGAGGATTTGGTCCCTTCCGTTACCAGGATGTGGGGGGCCAGATGTCAAAGTGTGGGGCACCTTGAGTCGAGCCAGTGTTAGACTGGGAGATCTCTCCCATGTTATTCAGCCGGAGCACGAGCCGGGGTTGGATTGCACTTGGATATGGAGGTCCAACCTCCACCCGAGGGCAGCTCTCTTCTCATGGAAGGTGTTCTGGGACCGCTTTCCGACGAGAGTAGTGCTGAGCAGGCGTGGCTGGGGGATCTCCGCAGAGTGCGGGACGTGTGGAGCTGAGGAGTCGGTGACCACGTGGTTTTCCAGTGTACATGGGCGAGGTCGACATGGCAGTGGACAGGGATCCCGCAGGGGGCCCAGAGTGCGTGACTACAGTTCCTTAGGGTGACACGGTAGTGGCTAGCTAGTTCGCAGACTCGTGAGGAAGGCATTAGAGCGACTTGCACAGCACATCAAATCTAGCTGGCAAGGAATGCTCGTACTCTCGACGAGCGCAGGGTGTCACCGATGTTTGTTGCAGAGCTTGCTCGAGCACAGGCCACGGAGATTAGGCCTATCCCTTTTTCAGACAGACCTTTGACAGCTCGGGATATCTAGGGTTCCCCCTTGCTCCGGCAGTTCCTCAGGTCATATTTTTCACCTGGGCGCCCCCACCCTTGAGCTTCCTCAAGGTCAACTTTGATGGGTCGGTGCTGGATGGCGGTACACGGAGTGGTGCAGGCTTTTTCATATGGGGCCTGCACTCCGAGGTAGTGGCCGCAAGTGGCTGCCAGTTGTTTGATACATCGGTTCCGGGAGCAGAGCTGTGTGCAGCCTGGGCGGGTCTTCGACATGCGCGGGTGGTGCTGCAGGCCAGCTCGATTATTCTGGAGGGCGACTCGGCCACTGTCATCGGGTGGATCCAGTAGAGGTCGAGAGGTGAGAGTACAGACCACTCCTTGATCCCCGACATAGTGAGGATGATGAGAGATAGGGGGGCCATCCAGGCCAAGCATGTATTTAGGGAGGCCAATGGGGCAGCCGATTGGGTGGCTGCCTATGCGGCCTACCACTTGGGGTACATCCTTCGGTCGGAGAAGGGGGAGCTGCCATTAGCACTCCACGAGTTGTTGTATTTTGACCTTATTAGGTGTATTCGTACACGCACTATATGAAGCATCCGCTTTCAGCACGAAAAAAAAAGACTACATATCAATAAATAAATCATTGGAACCATTGACTTTTCTATTAAGAAACCTCAAGCATCAAATCTATTTTTTATAACATAGTTTGAAGATTCTGCAATCTAACCACCATGATCATAGAAGAAAAAAATATTACCAAAGTCTAGTCCCATTAGGGGTAAAAGTGGATCGGATAATATCTATCTGGATTTATTTTCATATTCAAAACTATTCAAATATGAATAAAAATTTGAGCATAATATCTGCATCCCTATCTATATCCGTCAAAAAAATATGGATATGAATAGACAACTATCTGATCCGTATCTAAATATTTAATTTTATTTGTAATCCTATTTAATTTTATATAGTACTCGTGAACTTTTAAGAAAAATAAATGGCCACACTAATATGCTACTAATTTAATTTATCACCTACTTAATAATATATTTAATTCCGTGGTCATAAAGTTTAATTATTTAATTATATCTGTACTTATATTTATACTTTTGGTATCCGATTTATATATATATATATATATATATATATATATATATATATATATATATATATATATATATATATATATATATATATTTAAAATAAATATAAATATAAATTTTTATATTTGTTTAGTATCTGTACCCATAATTATATTTATCAAATAAAATAGATATAGATATAGGCAGTCCATCCGATTTCAGCTTAGGTGTCGTTATCGAAGGATTATGATATGGACCCTCCTCCGCCATGCAACTTCCCACCACGCATACAAAAGCCCAAAGTCACTAGCTCCTACACCCAAAAAGCATTCTGCCATTGCCCTTCACTTCAGGGAAGATAGGTAGCCACCCAAAATGATCAAACTCCTCCTCCTCCTGCTACTCCTCACCACCACCACCACCACCACCACCACCACCACCACTTTGGCCAAACAACCCTATAGCTTGGTCCAAAGCCAGAAGCCAGCCCCGAAGCCCCACCACGAGAAGCTCACCCACCTGCGCGTCTTCTTGCACCACATAGTAAGCGGTCGCTGCCCGAACTCCGTGCAGGTGGCCCAGGCAGCGTCAACAAACACATCAAGCAGCTTCTTTGGCCAGGTGAACGTGATCGACAACGCGCTGACGGAAGGCCCGGCGATGGCATCCAAGCTTGTCGGCCGGGCGCAGGGACTCTACGCGTTGGCCTCGCAGGAGGGTGTAGGCCTTCTGATGGCCATGAACTTTGCTTTCATGGATGGCAAGTACAACGGAAGCACGATCACGGTGCTCGGCCGAAATATGGTGTCCACGCCGGTGAGGGAGATGCCGGTAATCGGCGGCAGCGGGCTGTTCCGGCTGGCCCGGGGCTACGTCCAGGCCAAGACCTACAGTTCTGACATGAAGACCACGAACGCAGTGGTTGAGTACAATTGCTTCGTCCTCCATTATTAAGGTTGTTTCAGTAGTCTTCTTGTAAAAAGAAAAGTCGATCGTCTTCACTGCTGTGGTGCTTCTACTTTCGTTTCTGCAAGTCCTGTGTGCTTCTACTTTCCCACCAGTAAGTATTGTATTTTTAGTACTTTTTAAATAACAAAGACAGAACTGTGGTTGTAAATAATTGTTTGCTCAATAAATCTCAAAAGTAACCTTTGGTGCTGATGTAAATTATTCAGTGGTGGGGATGGAAATCACTTATTTAACATGCATATATAGATCATGTCATGCTTAATTAATCTAGAACATTATAGTGATCACATCATCAGGTGGCATCAAATCTTATAGTGGGTCTCATTTGTGGAAGTATGGTATAGATTATTGTAACAATTAATATTGGAATTCAAATCTGGTGTTGACATGTCTAAAATAGATCAAGCAGCAACTTTGTCTGCCCTACACTGCACATTTAGAGCCAGTGGTGATTATATTATATTGGACTCAGATATCGCCGACGCTTTGCGTAGTGTCGGACGGATCTTTACCGATGCTTATAAGTATCGGTAAAGAATGTAAAAAGCACCGGAAAAGATCACTTTTTTTTGTAGTGTAATGATAATAGAGTCCAATAGTACTTGGTGATGGTCAAGGTAAGGTTATCTTGACGGATTGCTGGTCTAGAACCCTCTACTAGGGCCAACATAAGTCCACAATGAGAATATTTGGGATCCTCCTACTGGGGTGCAGAGTATTCCGATTAGAACCTCTTGCATAGATCACTCTCCTCTTACGGAATCAAACTCAATTATCAAAAAAAAAATGAAATAATGGACTAGTAACCTAAACTGCCTACCGGCGTCCACCAGAGGTCCATCACCAGATCTCCTGAGTCCCTTCTACCACCTACCCGAGTCAACTAGAGAGAGAGATACCAAGAGAGAAAAAGAAGAACAAGGGAAGAGAGAGAAACTAGAGAGAGAATTAGAGAAAGGAGAGAGAAAGACAAGGAAAGAGGAGAGAACTGGAAGGCTCTCCCTCTCTTTCTTTTTTCTTTCCGAAAGGAGGGGGATGTTCGCGGTGGGCGGCCCATGGTCGGCGACGCCCCATGGTCGACAGCCCCTAGCGGTGCCGGAGGCACGCCACGCTTGGCGATGGCCGGCTGAAACGGAAGAGGAAAATAACACCAAACATGGAAGTCCTGATCAACATCAATCCGGCGGCTTGCCGGCCGACAATCAAGGCTCGACTGTGGTAGTAGAGCTTGACCAAAGCCCTGGCAAGAACCCTGGCCTATTCCGACGGCCGATGGTGATGAACACGGGCATAGAGTCGCCAAAATAGGGTACCCTTATTTCAGATGAATCCCTATAACTTGCCAGCTTAAATCAAATGAAAACACAGCTAGATGACCGGAAGAAGAAGAGAGAAGTGGTTTGGGTCTAATATCAGCCCGGCGAAGATCCGACGAGTTTTCTGGCGAGGAATCAAGGAGGAGACTTGGAGAAGCAACTTGGAATCGACGGTGATTCCCGACGATTCAGGTGGTAAAAATCAAAGGAGGAGAGTTAAATAGGCGTGATCTTAGAGGTTGAATTAATCGAACTCAGATTGCCCTATGGGAATCTCTGACTCTGTCGGAATCAGGAGAGGGATGGGAGTCTTCTTCTCCACCTGGATCATTCCCTTGTGCATGGTTGGACTGGGCCTGGCCCCTTCAAGCCGGCCCATAAGCCCGCGAGACTGGGCTGGTCACGGGTCGAGTTGGGCCTGCCACTCTAGGCTGGCCCACGAGCCCAAAAACAAAAACTCTGGTTATTACAATATTGGTTGCATGACTATGTCTCATATGCTTTTTCTATAGTATTTTCACGTGATATCTGCTTGGTAGACCTTATGTTATTTGTTTTTTCATCAGATGGCTGTTTCTGAGTTACGATTCAATCATGATCAATGTTTCCCCCCTTCCTTTCCCTTCAACTCTTCTCTCATTCTTTTTCTTAATAAAATAAAAGATCATCTAAACTTTGAGTTTTTTCCCTTCATTTCTTTTGGAAAGTAATTTGTTCTGTATTGCCAGGAGGCCTATCATAATCAAAGTTAAACCCTCCTTCCATGGCCCAAAGCTAGAGGATAATGGTATTTTATAAAATTGATAAATAAACGATCTCAGCCATCTTCTCAATGGACTTCAAAATTTGTCATCGGATAGAAATCCATCTTCCAAATTCTATTTTAGTAATCCATAATTCTATTTGTTTTCATTTATTTTTATTTTATTTTTTGTAAGTCATAACAGCTATTTTAGTAATCCATAATTCTTCAGAACTTTTTTTAAGAGATAATATACCACCCTTAATCATAAACTGAGAATAATTACAAAAAACTTGGAACATCAAAAGCAAGGTAGCAATGTTTAAAAGCAGGACTTGTTTTTGCTGTTCTGATTGTTTCCTATTTGCTGATGGGTATGCTGGCTTTGAATCAATTAGCGAAGATTACCACTCAGAAAGGCTTCTGGTGGAGCTATGAGCCCATGGTGCGTGAATAAGGTTGTTCTAATTGTGTCTTCTTCCCTTTGCTTTCTCCTCTATTGAATTCAGGCATTCATGGCTGCATGGAAACCAGCACCCAAAGCCCTCCCCACCGTAAACTTCAAACCTCATTTATCCATGTTACCATTGATTAAGTACTTTCAAAATCATATTTCTAGCATTGTTACTACACATCCAATTATAATTTAAGAACTTCGCTCCAAAGTAGAAATAATATGTGAAATCAAGCCAAGGCTAACTAGAGCGAGAACACTTATTGGTGAACTTGAGAGCTCTAAAGCTAGCTAACTGCATGGTGCAATTAATATTTCTTAGCTCAGGTCTTATGTTACATCACCAAGAAAAAATCGCTTAATATATATCTTAAGTGACTCCAATGGTCCTAGATTTTTCATCAGAATGGAGCAGCTAGACAATAAAAGCACTGTCATTTTCCCACCCCAAACTGCAATTGCAAGATTTTTCCAAGCGTTGTCCTTTGGATGGAACACTTGCCCTTTGAATTTTAGAATGAAGTCTTTTTTCAGAGACAAGCATTCCAATCTGAAAGTTACAGCAGCTATCAATACTGAGAATGCACCAGAATGACTGAGAGCACACAAATGTTGCAAAAATAGTGAAAGCTTCACAGTTGAATTTTGCCATTCATGTCATCATTCTGAATATATTTATGTTTTCAACTTTGATACCTTGAGCAATCTTTTTTTTTGGTTATCATTGTTGTTGTCTTTCCTTAATAATCCTGAGCAGCAGTTTATTTGTCTTGATTCCTTATCTTCTTTAGTTGATCTAGGTTTGTTTTTTCCATTTGATCTACTTTGCTTGAGAGTGAAAAATATGAAAAACAAAAGGAAAGCTTGGAGTTTGCTTCCTTTTTAATTTGGTACTATGCAGAATCTGTTGGATTTTATAGACACCATGTAGAAGATTAGAATGCAAACAACTATAAATCAAACCAGAAGAGATCAAAGTCTACTTTGAGAGTCCTGAGCAGCTATTGATGATCGCTGCAGCAAAATCCTGCAGAAGAAGAAAGTACAAAAAATGGGGTAGATCTTCCTCTCCATCTCCTTCTTGATGCCTGTCTCCTCAATGGGATAGGTGTCCCCTAGGAACGTAGAGACCTTGTTGCCCTTGGAATTCTCTACAGGCAGATATATATAGGAATGGAGTTGAGTCCTAGCCCATTTAGTAATGCTAATGGGTCCACCCATTACAGAGCCTATTAACCAAATCAGGCTTATAACAATACTCACTATACCACATGACTGAAAAAATAGAATCCAAAATAACCACATGATCACAAATTAATTATAGGCTCCTTACATGTTCATTCAGACGACGGCTTATCCATATCACGTACTAAATTAAATTAAAATCAATCCACAATCAATGAAAGCCCACCTTTACTGGAAATTCCAACATTCTTCCACTTAGGCAACATTGATTAAGACTTAAATTTTAAAGAAAATATATTTATTATATACATATATATAGTTCAAAAAAGATTCCTAGGCTAAGTTCACCTCATGTGGCCACATATATAAATGTCCTAAATGAACAATATCTTAAGTCAAAAATTCGGTGCAACAAAACCACTATCATCGAATCATAGCAGTCTTTATATCATTTATTGATACTAGACCCATCTATGGTTACAAATATTAGTAATCTCATCGACATGAATCTAAGGGGTGTAGATGTAGTGTGAACTTTGTATCCTTATGTGATCAAACATATAAAGTTCATCATCAGTCTACTTTACGGTCTCAAATAAAACCCTTTTATGTCAACTTTAAGCTATAGGTCAAAATGAGCTACCGGTGCCATAATTACTTTGAAAGTATCCTTATAAGAGATCGGAGAAAAAGTCTAATTGCAATCTATGCCCATTTCATGTGTGAACCCTTTTGCAACTAGTTTACATTGAAGAGTTTAATATTACCATTAGAATCTTTCTTGGTTATAAAAAAAAACCTATTTACACCTTATAGGCTTAAACCATTTGGGTAATTCCACCATATATCCTACTTTATTTTTAGCCAAGGACTACATCTCATCACACATAGCTTCAAGCCACTTATCTAACTGAAAATATGAAATAGCCTGATCATATGAGACTGGATCAACTACATGACCAATATCATGGTCAATCTCACCTAAATAGACTACACAATCATTAGGAATAGCAGGTCTCCCTTCTCTAAGTGATCTCCTTACTGATATTTCATTAACTAGCTATGGAGGTGCTATAATCAATTTAGTTATCTGCTGTTGTTCTCCTACTATCCCTTCAATAGGATGAAATGTGACTTTTTTATGGAAAATAGGAATAGGAATAATAACTTATCTTTCCTCTAATGTCACATTTCTAGTATGAGAGCATCTACAATCATCCATATTAGACTCTAGAAATCAAGTATGGATAGACTTAACAATCTTCATCTCTGTTAAAGCAGTAAAATTTGTATCCTTTAGACTTACCTAGATAGCTAATGAAATAATGACAAGTGGTTCTGGATCTAGACTTATTCTCTAATGGATTATAAATTTTGACCGCTACAAGGCAGCCCCAATATGAAAGTGATTAATGTTGAGCTTCCTTCCAACCCACAACTCAAAAGGTGTCTTGGG
Source organism: Phoenix dactylifera (assembly GCF_051530095.1). Lineage (NCBI taxonomy): Eukaryota > Viridiplantae > Streptophyta > Magnoliopsida > Arecales > Arecaceae > Phoenix > Phoenix dactylifera. Next base: position 7,790,154 of record NC_143200.1, read on the forward strand.
AACTACCTTGCTAGAAATCCTATTCAAGATATAGATGGCGGTCTTTAAGACCTCACCACAAAGATATTCTAGTAAAATGCACCCACTCATAATGCTTCTTAATATATCCTTAAGAGTGCTATTACGTCTCTCAGCTACACCATTTTTCTTAGGATTCCAACCATGGTGTATCAAGCAACTATTCCACACTCTTGCAAGTACTTCGCAAATGTCCCATTTGTTAGCCAAATTCACTATGCCGACCATAATATTCACCACCATGATCAAATCTCACCACATTAATTATCTTCCTATGCTGCTTTTCAACCTCGGTTTTAAAGATTTTAAACTTATCAAGTGTTTCAGATTGTTCCTTAAGAAGGTGGATATACCCAATCTAAGAAAAGTCATCAATAAAAGTAATGAAATGCTGAATATTATGAATAGCAGGATCTAGGAGTCCATTGATATCTGTATGAATGAGTTCTAAAAGTTTATTACTATGTGTGGACTCCTTTCTTTTAAATTTAGTAAATTTGTCCCTAAAACAATCAACCCAAGTATTAAAATCACCAAAGTCAAGTGAAGGCAGAATTTAATCATCAATTAACGTTTGAATCATCTCTTTGGAAATATGACCCAATCAATTATGCCACAACATAGAGGATTTATCCTTAGCCAGTCTCTTTTTAGAGACAATACCATCTACATGCATGGTTTTTTCTTCTCTAGATAACTTTTACACTTGAAATATTCAAATTATTTATGACCCTTCCGTTTACAAAATAAGCACTTGAGAGCTTTCTTTATAATAGCTTGTGGGACTCTAGAATTCCGAGTCTGACCATCCCTTTTTGAAACAATTGCTTATATATATATATATATATATATATATATATATATATATATATATATATATATATATGTATGTATGTATGTGTGTGTGTGTGGGACCCTTAGGGTGTTACTGATACACCATACTAGCACTCTCACCTTTTTTCCTATGATATTTTTTTTTCTTTTGAACACAATTAGAAATGAATTCATTCACATTCCATTTATCCCCTTAGGCATCATATGTGGTTTTAAGCTGACTAAATTATGTAGGGAGAAAATTAAAAGCTTGATACACAAGAAAAACATTAGGGATAAGGATCTCAAGACTACTTAGCTTGGATGCAATACTCTCTAGTTTCATGATGTAATCCCTAACACCACCAATACCATCATACCTCATATTAATTAATTTATCCATTAGCTCTTCAACCTTAGCCTTGTCAAATTCTATATATCTCTTACTTATGGTATCAAAGAATTGTTTAGCATTACTATTGTCAAGCATAGTATTTAGAATGGAGTCTGATATGGACCTCTCCATGATCATCAAGCTAAAATGATTTGCTCTCTCCCACTTTTTATAAGCAGCCTTTTGTTCTAAAGTAGTCCCACTAGTAATCTTAGATAGAGGATCATCCATGAGTGCAATATCCAAATCTATCAAAACAACGCTAGCTCAATGTCACCTTTTTCATATTTTCACTACAGGAAAAAAGACCTATTCCGGCGCTTTTTTGGACCTTTAGCGATGCTTTTTAGCGTCGGCTAAAGTATCGCCGACGCAACAACAAGCGTCGCCAAAGCGTCGGAGATACCTGAGTGGGGAAAGTTTTTGCCGACGCTAAGTAAAAGCATCGGCAAAAGTCAAGCTTTGTCGATGCTTAGTGAAGCGTCGGTGAATGGTTTTTTCCGACGCAAAAAAGCATCGGCATAAACTACAACAGTCGCGTGGCGGTTAGTTGCTGTATTTTGTCCGACGCTTATCGCATGTTTTTACCGACGCTTATTTGCGTCGGTAATTACCGACGCTTTTTCGCGTCGGCAAAAGCGTGCCAGCCTATGCCAAAAAAGGTTTTTAACGATGCTTTAAAGCATCGGGAGTGGTTTTTTTAATGAAAAAAATTAGAAAAACAAATACACATTAAGAAACATATTATAGCAATATGAACCTGCATTACATTTACATCAAAACAAACATTCAGATCGTTCAAAAAACACATATTGTCATATATGATGAAATTTACATAATAAGTTTAGAATTACAATGTATTTTGAAAAATATAAGAAAAATACATATAAAACTTCTTAGATAACTGTCTCAAAAATATCAGGGACCGGATTCAGCACCATCATCATCTCTACGAGCTGTTGAAGTACCAGAAATCTACAAAAAAAAAAAACTTTAGAAGTTAGAAATATGAAAATCATTAACTAATGAAAATAAGTGATAATTATGTAAAGTCATCAAATATATATAGTTATTTACCTGAGGAGGGAGAAATCGCTGCAACATAGATGAAATATGCTCAAGCTGAGACTACAAAGTTTGTTGGTTCTGCTTCAACTCCGCCAACTCTGCCTGATGGCGATCCTTCATATCTTCAATTGTTGTCCGAAGTCTACTAACTTCTGTATTGTTACTATCTTCTCCAGCATTTCTTGTATACATTCCCACTGCAGACAACTGAGTGGGGGTAACTCCAACGCCATAACCCCTCACTCGTCCATAACGCTCTGGGCCCAATAATTCGGCGAGCACCTGAGCTTCGACATGACTGGTCGCGTCGGATGATGATGACTCTCCGACACACTCTGAAATAAGAGTTGTTGCCCTGTCCTATAATGTCCAAAAGAAAAAGTCATATTAATGTATGGCAATAATAGAACTAATAAAAATATCGTTGAAAGATTCAAAGATTAATACATACAACTATATCTCTTGCCTCCTTCCGAACAAAACTGCCATCTCGGTGGGTGTGAGTCATCTTATAAAACTCCACCTTACCAGGCTCCCTCCCATTATCATCCATCTACAACAAAAAGTGTATTGACAAGCTAGTTATCATGATACATGCTATATGATAGAACAATTTAAAATAGTTGTAAAGAGTTTCAAAAAAACTTACGAATTCAGCTCTACGCCTAGTATAACTCATCGAGCCTGAAGTATGAGGAATAGTCTGAGAGGCTCGTGCAGCTCTACCAATGTTGAAATATGTCTTTCCAAAAAAATAATAAATAATATAATATATTTAATATATAAATTTGTAATCTATATTATTAGTAAATACAATCTAAGGTATTGAAAAAATATACACAACCTGAGCTTTCTCTGAAAATCAGTAGTGGACAAGCTCCCTCCATTGATGAGGGATTACATCAGGAGGGCAAACACGAGCCACCTCCTCTTCAGTCATGCCCACGTGCTTCCAGTCCGTCTTTAGTTCGCCTTATATTCTTTCCATTTGCGGTTGACGGACTTCAACACCCAATTATGGCTATTTGCAGGAAGGACAAACTTTTTCTGCACCAAAGTCAAAAATGTTATAACAATAATAAATCAAAAAATAAAATTATGATAGTAAGCAAATTCAATTCTTTACCTCAATAACTTTAAAAAGCTCAACCTTATACGAAGGAAGCATTTCATTCCATTTCGTATAGTTGAGCAGACACAACTGACCCTTCCGTGCAACCGATCCTAGAAAAGTCGATAAAATGCTTGCTTCCTCTTGATAGGCTGCCCCAGTTCATTGCATTGAACGACGATCTTCTCATCCTCACGTAGACTCCACACGTCCTGTGCTCGAGTGGGTCCTCGTGTCCTCCTCACTCTCCCCAGTCCATCTATAAAAATAAAATAAAATATCCATGGATTGTAAGAAAAATTAATATAAAAAATATAAATCAAATTACCCTGGATATGCACGTCATCCATGTCTGGACAATTAGCAGGTGGCACGTGCTCAGACTGAGACTCGTGCTGATGGGGCTCGTTGGGCTGCTGAGACCGTGGGGACTGATCGAAAGAAGATCCTACGAATGTGTGCTGAAACTCAACATCTCTGAATCATTTTCCTCACGGCATGTTGTTACTTAGTATGCACAAAAAGAAGCAATATTAGTTAAATAATAAATAAAATCTAAATAAATTGCTAATAATTCAATGTATAGAAGTAATTTCTATACATTAAGCAAATGTATAGAAATGCCAGAAATGCTTAAGAACCTGCCAACATTCTCCAACTGATGAACAAATAGCCCACGATTTCCTAATGCTCAGCACAGAACACATCTCAAAGGCAAGTTCCAGTTCCTCTTTGTTTGATTCTCCACTGTTAATAGCTTTTTAATCAACAACAGCCTCCCAATATCTCTAAGCTTCTTCAGAATTGCACTCCTCCAAGTAGCATAAAAAATAGGAGGAACAGATCCCTCCGCAGTGGGAAAAAAAAAAAGAATCATAGAAACCTTTCACAAGGAAGATCCCATATCCAAGTCACCCTGTCTATGCCCTCATTCAGAAGCACATGCTGTTGGATGCTAACCAAATCAGTAGCCTCATCTTGCTCCTCCTCAACTTGTAGAAGCTTTAGGAAATCAACTGGTTACAGGATTACTCTTAAGCACTGAAAATGAAGGCATATCATTACAGGCTTTTGCTTTCAGAACATGGTTCCAAAACACTTAAATGGTTTCTAAGAGCTCTCAATTTTAAAGTAAGTATTTATAGAATTTTAAAAGTTACATAGTTTCTATGAGAAACAGTTATAAGTTTATAAACTATCAAATTAATGAAGAAATAAGAGAATTATACAACATATTCTATGTTATGTGGATTGCATTATGTTAGATTTAATCTTATGTATCTAATTATGCACTTAGTTTCTATTCCAGCGTTAAATCAACAATAAAAGAATTAAAAAATTAAATAGTGATTTAGATGTTTGAGAGAATATTTGTACAGTTAAACATATTATGGCTTCCTAGTGTTTAAACCTTCATGCTTCAATCGAGTTCTGCTTTGGTGTTTAAGTGGCTGTTGTTGACAAATTTGATTGAGTAAATGATCAAGTTGCAGTGGCATGCTAATGTTTCAAGTCAGTCGTTCCTAAGATGAACGATCACTTTATTTATTTGTTGGCTGCTATAAGTCCACATTTCCTTTTGTTGATGAATTCATCTCATGAGTAGTCGTCAAGTTCATGGAACTGTAAAAGTTGAAGTAATCTTTGAAGTTCCTCTTTCCAATTCTTGTATTCATACTTTATAGAAATAGATTCATTTATCTACATAAACAAATAATGTATATTGTAAACAAACTGACAGCCTTACTCTTCTATACAAACTCTAACAATTTCTGATTCCATTCATAATCACAGAAAATAGATTTTAGACAATTAACTAATAATATCTTGTACCCTCAAGCTCAACAAGCTGAATTTATGTATGCAATGGTTAAGTTAAAATTTGATAGTAAAAGAAAGAATGAAAAAAAATATCATTATTAAAGAGGCCAACGGTAACACTTCAGAAGTTACACATATTACCCTTGGTCGACCCACAAGCCAGCAATGCATCAACCATTGCAGTATATGCAGTTCTATCAATAACAAGATCAGGCAATGATTTCATCTCCACCACAATCTTCAGAACTGAAACCAGGTCTTTGTTGTTTCCTAAACCCTAAAGCACTTATCAGACACATGGGATACGCACCAAATACGATGCCTATCAGGATTTTTGAGCCAGTCAACTGTTACACTCTGCTAAAGGTGAATCTAACACCACTCTTTGCAAATGCAAGCTCAAAAAAGAGGAGTCTAGGCATGGAAAAGGAAAGGAATGGAGGGGAAATAGAGAGAAGAAGATACAAGAAATCTAGTCTAGAAATACTACTAGTCTACCATCCAAAATCCCTTTGCTTTCTCATCTGCTGCTCAGCGCTCTCTCTTCAATTGTTCATTGTTTTGCCTAACCCCAATAACAGGAAAATGTGTATGAGGATCAAGACGGAGAGTATGAGGATCACTTACCTCAGACGACGGCGATGTCGACGGCGACGGAGTAGCTAGAGCTCGCTCAGGATGGAGGTGAGCTGTCGGCGCGCAACTAGGGCATCGACCGGCAGAGGATGAGGAGACGGGGCCGGAAGAGAGTTAAAGACAAGAAGAAAACAAGGAGGAGGAGGAGGAGGAGGAGGAGTAGGAGGCTTACCTCAAACGACGGCAAGGTCGACGGCGGCGGAGAAGCGGAATCTTCGATCGCCGATCGGGGCTAGGGATGGAGGTGAGAGTAGTTTGAGGAGGAGGAGGAGAGGAGGAGGAGGAGGAGGAGAGGAGGAGGAGGAGGAGAAGGAGGAAGCTTACATCAGCCGAGGGTGAGGTTGACGGCAGCGGGGAAGTCGGCGCGCAGGTAGGGCATCCACCGATAGAAAATGAACTCGAGAGGGGGCCGAGCGAGCGGTCGGGGGTTTTATGTTTTTTAACGATGCTTATAAATGTCGTCGTTTGTAAAAGTTTTAACGACGCTTATTAGCGTCGTTGTTTCTTGAGATTTCCCGACGCTAAGTAAAAGCGTCGGCAAAGCTTGGCACTGAGCCAAACTTTACCGACGCTTTTTCCTAGCGTCGGAAAAAGTGAGTTGGCAAAACCCACATTTGTTGTAGTGTTTGTTGTGTGTTCTGATCAAAGTTTCAATGGGAGCAGTAGTGTTATTCATAGCAAAAGTGCTAACTGCAAAACAACCTCAATGCAGTTAATTAATGGGCAAATATAGGTAACCAACATACTTGAAAATATTTATAACCACTACTTTAATAAGAGCCCTTGGTGCAATGCCACAAACTTACTTTGGAAAAAAAGTGACCCAAATAAGGTATCCTCTCCAGCATATAATGGAATCAACTAGTAAGGTATCATCATTTTTGGGGTCCATCTACTTTGGTAGAATAGATTCCTAGACCATGCACACTTACTAGTTAAAAAATATTCTACTTTAGAATTATAACATGCAATAAACTCTCTTTGGGAAGATGATTGTGTGCAACAATTCCACAATGCTTCTTAATTCCTTTCAAATATCAAATAGAAGGATCTTGCAAACCTCAATGAATGGGCCACTTTGGTGGTCACTATCCATTGAAACCCACAACCCTCTAGAAGAAAAAAAAAATAAAAATTAACAAGCCATGCCCATAAATCCATTCATTAACCTTGATACACCAATAGCATGCATTTTATAAATATTAACATGTCTCTCAATCTCTTGAAATACCAAACAGATGGATCAGGAAAATTTCAATGAAAAGGCCACTTTCGTGATCACCATCCACTGAAACCTACAATCATTCAAATCAGGGATCACAAACAAATCAATATTTAGACCAAATGTGAGAGTACAAAGAATTTACAGTAACATGTTGAAAGACCTTTATGCAATAAAAATATCTTATAGGGACCATAGTATAATTATCAGAGTACTACTTTGTAATAAAATTTTAGTACAAGGATAAAATAAATATTCAGGTACCTTTTGTAATAAAATTTCAACATAGGGATTAAAATAAAATTTCCTATGGACCTATGTGAAATAATATACTTTTCATGGGCTCAATTAAAAAAAATTCCTTTTAGTGGCTAGCCAGATTCTGATTTTGGGTCGAAATCCAAAATCTTTTTCTTCTTTCTCACAATAGAGTAGAGGAGGAGGGGCCAAAACCGTGGGCCCTCCTCGCCAAAACCGGCGGCCGCTGAAATCCCTTAATTGGTGGTCTGTCGCCTTCTTTCCGACACTCCGATCGCTGATTTTCCGATAATCGAGAGGAGAACCTTCCGCTAACCGAGATTCAACGATTCCTTTTTTTCCTTCTTAAAAACTGAAGGGAAGGGGGAAAAAACCCTCATGTGGTGGCGCAGCCGCTAGCCGAGCTCACAATCTACCCATCCCAGGCAGCAGGTGGTGACCTCTCTGGCCACCCGATGAGAGGAGGAGGAGGAGGGCATCACGGTAGGGAACGTGAGTGCCGCCGTCCATTCTTCTTCTTTCTTTTCTTTTCTTTTTTTTGTTGTTGTTGTTATTATTATTTTTAATTTCTTCCTAATGCCCCTTTTCTATTTTTGTAATCTGATTTCTTTTTGATTTGATCCATTATTTTGATTCTAACCTCCTACAAAATCCAAGCACCAATACCAAATGTTGAATTTTATCGACATCATGCAAAAGATTAGAACATAAACAACCATAAATCAAACCAAAATCGATCGAAGTGTAGCTTGAGAGTCCTGAGCGGCCATTGATGATCATTACAGCAAAATCCTGAAGAAGAAAGCACAAAAAATGAGGTAGATCTTCCTCTCCATCACGTCTTTGATGCTGGTCTCCTCAATGTGATAGATGCCTTCTAGGAACGTAGAGACCTTGATGCCTTAGAAATTCTCTATAAGCAAATATATGTATTCGTGGAGTGGAGATCTAGCCAATTAGTAATGCTAATAGGTCCATCATACACCAAATTAGGCCTACACTAATACTCTCTACATCACATGACTAAGACAATAGAATCCAAAATAACCACATGATCATAAATTAATTATAGGCTCCTTAAACATTCATTCAGATGATAACTCCGCCCATATTACATAATAAATCAAATTAAAATTAGTCCATAATCAATGGAAGCCCACCTTTATAAAAAATTCCAATAAAATCATTGTTAGAAAAACCAAAGATCTATCCCATAATGACCAAAGGTTGGCATGGTATGATTGAACCGATGAAGGGAATCGGTAGATTACAACCAAAATTCCTTAATAACACCCCTTTTATTTTTGTCTTTCAATTCTGATTTTAGGTTTCTTATGATGTTTTCTTCTCTAAATACCACGTTTTTGCAAGGAAAAATGTCTGGCATCGACTTGGCTAGCTACTCAAATTACTCAGGAAATGCACTAATATAATTTTGATAAAGCTTCTTACCTAACACTTCATTTCTCTTCTACATATGCATATATACTTATATTTTTACTACTATAATCAAAATGTTATTTTCTATCTAAATTTATTTCTCTTCAGTATTATCCTTCCCCCGGTATTTCGGTGTTTGGTGTTTGTTCTTTTGGTTCTGTGGTTCTTGGAGTTCGCTATCAATCTTACTTCCAATTCCACGTACGTCAATTTAGGAGGTTCCATCATTGGGCAGGAAGTCATTCCATTTCATTTATGTGCATGTTCTTGGGAAGATTAGTCATTTAAAATGACACTGTAAGTCTAAATAAGTAATTAGAAAGACCTCGGTATTGATGGCATTTGGTTGTGAAGGTCTGTCATCAAGTAATCCGCTTTGAAGTAGAAAATGACTCGATAAAGATGGGAGGTAATCATGCATGCAACTTGGTACAAAATTAACGTTATTACCAAGCACTCGCACCTCTTGTCATGTACTTGGTGGTGAACAATTTTGGCACGTAGGCGCTATTGGATGCAAATGCGAATTCCATGGCTAATCACTTTTATAACGAATTGAATCCTCTCCAATTAAGTAAATCCTTTTCATAGGAGACGCATGCCCTTTATAATTTTCTCTCTCCCCACAAATTTTTGAAAGAACTATAAAAAAATATATACTACAAAAAAATTAAAACGCAAGAATAAGACAATGGTTCAAATGAGGGCTCATGCTTAGAAGGAAAAACTTATCCAAAAATCCGTATTGTTCTAGGTAAGTGTTTCCTAAAAAATATTTAGATCGAAAAATAATCTACCTATATTCTTTTATGCATTGGAAAATGGCTTCAGAATCTATTATATATGTTCTTTTGCATTAATACTTTTCCGGATAAGTTGCTAAGATCTATCCATATTTTTCATAATATCATATTTTTGTATAAATATTATATTATATATAACATCGATAATATATATTATATTATCAATATTATAAATATAATATAATATTATTATATTATATTAAAATAGTTTAGAATAATAATATAGTGTATTATAATATAATATATTATTTGTAATAGTTATA